>NW_023416308.1:14804787-14834130 GCF_014176215.1 Rousettus aegyptiacus | reverse complement strand
GCTTCACTCTCATCACAAAAGGTTTTCTCTGTTTGAAGGTTCCCTCTCCCTGCTTGTGCTGACTCAGCCGCCCTCCCTCTCTGCATCTCCGGGAGCATCAGCCAGACTCACCTGCACCCTGAGTAGTGGCTTCTGTGTTGGGGACTACAATATACACTGGTTGCAGCAGAAACCAGCGAGGCCTCCCCGGTATCTCCTGAGGTTCTAGTCAGACTCCAATAAGCACCAGGGCTCCGGGGTCCCCAGCCTCTTCTCTGGACCCAAAGTCACCTCGGTCAACACAAGGCTTCTGCTCATCTCTGGGCTCCAGCCTGAGGACGAGGCCGACTATTACTGTAACACCTGGGATGACAAATCTAAGACTCACATAGTGCTCCAAACCCGTGGGGAAGCGAGACACAAACCTCCCCCTCACTGTCCTGGCCTGGTGCCACCACTCATGGGAGGGGCTCTGACCAAGTCCAGGCAGGAGGTGACTTCTTTTGTCATTTCTTCTATCAATACCTGATTTTTCTCCGAACACTTCATCTGACAATATCACATGCTTCTCTTCAGCTTAAATTCACATTTCTCCGCTGCTAGTATATCCTCCCCCTGTCACCGTGTCCACTGGCAGGAACCCCGTGTCAGAGGTCCACAGCCCTCAGTGGGGAAATGGGAGGAGCCCGAGGGGCTTGGGTCAGGCCCTGCCCTCCTGAGGGTGCAGAGGGGGTGACTCGGTGCTGCTCCAGGTCTGAGTGCTTCCACCTGGGGCGGGACGCGATGGGCCCTCTAAACAATTAAAAATAACACATTTACGGTAGCATCACACATATGTAATACATTAGGTAAAATCTGACAGAATTTAAAATTTTTATGCACTGAAAACTATGAAACTTTTGAGAAAAATTAAATATTTAAATAAATGCACCAATAATTCAAGCTTTTGAGTCGAAACATTCAGTGTGGTTAAGATGTTCTCCTCGAATTGATCACTATGATCATTGCAGTGACTTTGGGTATAATATACTTGGCATGGTGGTGGATTTCAGAATAAAATACTGGAAAATCTAAGAATGTCTGTGAGAGGAATTTCAGCCGTGTCCATGTGGCCTGCCTGCGTCTGAGGACAGGGAGTGAGGGGGGCGATGTGCAGTCACAGGAGCCACATCCAGGTGCGGCAGGGACAGCAGCTTTAGTCGCTGAGGAGGCACAGGGCAGGTGGGGAGACGCCGCCCTGAGGGGGGACGGGCAGTGTGGGTGCAGCCGGCCTGGGCTGGGCGCCCCTAGTGCTGAGTGTGTGCTGTCACCTGTAATGTGCACTGGGGTGACAGGTCTGTGATTATAACCTCATCCCAGTGAAGGACCATGCGACCTGCACCATGTTCAAGGAGAATCGGACCATAAAGGCTCTACATGGAAGAGGGTGCCATGTGATTTCAGGGTCTCTGACTCCAACTGTATGTCCAGGGGTTAGAAATGGAACCTGCGTCCATAATTCCTGGGAAGACAATGTGAAGACCCTTCTGAGGTAATGGGTGTCCTCCAATAGCAGCCTTAGTCTGTCTCAGAAAGCCCGTGGGGATGTCCCTGCCACACGCTGGGTGTCGCATGCCTGGTCTTTTTTGCATGGAAGTCGTGGGAATCCAGGCCTACTGGGGAATCTCAGATTCTCTGATCTGCACTTCCTGAGTCTTGACCCTCTCAGGGCCTTTGTGGACCCAGGACACAGACTCCCCCTCCTTCAACTCTGAGCATTGAAAATTCCACAGGACGGGACCCAGGAAGGGGACAGAAAGACAAAGAGGCCTTTGTGGGTTGGAGCAGAGAAAGAGATGTGAGGCGGCTGGGCCTCAGCTCTGGGGCCCAAGGAACAGGGCTGTGGGTTGTCCACACCACGTGCTTAACGCCCCTTTCTTCTGTGATCTTAGCCACACAGGCGAAGGCTCCTGACAGTCAAGCTCATGCAGCATCCTTCGTCAGCTCTGCCACCTCTGCTGTGGGAACCCTGCCCTGTGCTCTCAGGTCCCTACCTCTCTCCCTGCTGATCCACCTTCCTCAGGGGTTGGGGACCCAGGACAGAAAACAAATAGCTACTGTCCTGGAGAAGCAACACCGGAGGCTATAACAGTGTGATTCCGACACATCGGTATCAGGGTCTGTTCACATCATCAAAGATCTGCACGTGTTGAAATGGCCAAGTCCTCTAGGAACTTTGGTTCTCTTTGTTGTTGCCATGTCACCTACAGCAGAAGCTCCCAGATACAACTCGAGGATGGAGCCAAACACCACTGCCCAGCACCATGGCAGGTCCCCGTCCTCCTCGACTGCACCAGGCCCGGGAGATGAGGGTCAGCACCCCGGGCCCCACAGTCGGTCTCCCCCTGCAGCAGGGCCAGCGGGAGCACCGAGTGTTTGCTCACGTGATCAAGTGCGGACATGAGAAATGGGTGTGTAGCTCGTTTCTTAACAGTCTTCCCACCGCACCTCACACGGGGAAAGCGGGGCTTCCTTCTCATTTTGTATTCAGATGCTGGGGCTCCCACAATTGAAGCTTTCTCCTTTTATCATTCACCCTCACTTAGCATCCTCTCTTGCAATCCTAAACTCTGTGCTCTGGATCCTCAAGTCTGTTAGAATGTGGACAAAGTGAGCAGGGACCCCAAATGTCACCTCCCTGGATCATTTAGATCATTGAGCCTCCTGCACCCAGGCTGTGCTGACACATCCATGCACGGTGTGGGGTCAGGTCACAGGAACAGAATCGTTGATAGTAAAAAAAAGAAACAAACAAAAAAAAAACTGCTTCATGAAGATGCACAGTACGGCCCCGTAACAAAACATCCAGGCAGGAGCCCCAGAGTTGTGGTACCTGGAGTTCAGTCTCAGAGCCAAGCAAAATGAATCCACTGGCAAGAAATTGATCCTGACAGACTCCTACTTCTGTCCCAAAAAGAGGCTGTTCATTAGGACCAGACATGGGCGATCCTGGCACAGTGATCCAGACCCCAGCCCACTGGAGACTCCGTCCTCCCTCCCCTCTTGTGGGACCATCACACTCTGATCCCTTCCTGTATCTAACTTCACATTAAGACTGACTCTCTTGCTAAAATAGTCACAGACCCTTGAGGATCTAAAGACTTTCCAAGGGTCTGAGGCTTTGAGGATGGCTGAAATATTTTTCACGGCACGTTCCCAGCATGGTCACCTCTCCACAGGCGGAAACTTTCTCCTGATGGCACAGATTCCTTCTGAATAGTCAATGGAAGGGTCAACAGGAGGCTGATGCCAAAGGACTCAGCTCAGGATCTGATCACAAAGCAGCCATGTGATTAATCTCATGTCTTTGTCAAGAACTCAAAGTGATGACTACTTTCCATGTCTGCAACACAGCCGCACTCGGTAGTGATCTTCCTGTCCCCCTGAGTCCAAAATTTCCCTCAGACTTGTTGACTAGGGTGACAAGGAGAGCAGATTTGAGCATCTGTAACCTAGGAGTCCCCTGTGGCCCCCTACCAAGCCCGTGCATGTCTCTCCCTGCTCCTGGCCAGGCTTTACCGCTCACTCCCTGAGCCATGAAATCTCTGGAAAGGCAACATCTCTTTCTCTCTCTCTCTCGAGATCGCCCTCTGAGGGCTCCTGACCCTTAAACTCTGGGAGATTCCCCTCATTAAGGGTGTGGCTCTCAGACCCTCACTGGCTCACTCTCCCCACTTCAACTCCAGGACTTCTCACACTTTTCCAATCTCTCTGGTTCTTTGTTTGGGATGATGATTAGAAGCTGTCAGTATTTTAGACCTAATCCTTATAAATCCCACCTCCATTAAATCCATAGATGCCATAACAAATGGACTTAATCAGGCCCAAGGCAGACTGGGAACACATCCCGAGGTTTTCTTTGGCGAGTAGTGGAGGAAGAAACACTATACAGGATGAGAGATCCATTTATAGTAATGTGCTTTTCCTATCAATCTGCAGATGAGAAAAATTACAAACCTAGAGTAAAAGAAGCTAAAATAATCAGAGTCAAAACAAAAAGGCCTGCCAGGCTAATTTTCAAGGGCACCTGAGAACCTACAGAAGTAACCAAGGAAAAAGTCACATTTTCCCTGAGAACATTTTGCTCTCATTGCAAAGACACATGTAATGTGAGTGGGAACCTATCAGGCACCGCTTATGACAATGATAACAACGACAACGACAAAAACAACGAGACCCGTTGCAAATATTTCCCCCTGTAAGGGTCACCCAAGAAGAAGCATTATGACCAGGAATGAACTAGTGGGGTTCCTGGGGAACTTTAAGCCTGGCTCTTGGCTCAAGGTCATCATGTGCTAGTAAAGAACCAGGGCCAAGATAAAAGCAAAATCATGTATTAGGAAATCCTAAAACATCCGGTAACAGATGCATCCACGTACCTGTCAGGAAGTCATAAGGGACCTGGGAAACTGAATGTCTTCGCCCGAGACCGCACACGGTATTTTTTCTCATTTGACTGCCCGGGAAAGTGACATGAGGACGATCCATCTGCAGAAATCAGAAGCCCTTCCAGGAGAGCCAGGTGGAGTGAAATGGGCTGAGGACTGAGTTTGGAGACCAGCAGGGGGCGCAGGTGGACCGGTCCTGAGAGCTCAGCGTCTGGGCCAGGCAGGCTGGGAGAATGCTCACTGGCTCTTGCACACTTGAGCAGGCAGTGTCCTTGCTGAAGTGTGACTTTCCTGCACCTGGGCCACCAGGAGCCACATGACCACTCGGCTCTGACACACACATTTGCCTCACATGTCATCCTCCTCTCATGAAGTCATTGTCCAGGCCTGATTTACAGCCAAAAGTAGATGGACAATCACACGACGGAAATAAATTTGCTTGAGAACCTCACCTACAGTGCTACCTAGGCACAGGATGGAGGACACCAGGAGAGGGAGAGTCTCAGTGTCAACAATTAGGCCTCAGCAAGCAGAGCTCCGGGACTTCTCCCCCATGATCCAGATTCCTCTCTCCTCCTCACTCATTGGACAGGTTTCCTTTTAGGAGACAGGGAAAGGACACTGGGGAGGATGGGCATTTGCACGGGCTTTGCTCCTGGCATCTGGGCACAGGTGGTTGTTATCTATTCTCTACCACATGCTAATTCCCAACCGTGGTCCTGGGTCAGAGGATGACGTCTTTGTCATCAGCAGTGCCTAAGTTTTGTTTAAAACATGATTTAAAATACAAATGATATTAGCGGGCATGTGGCCTGAACTCCTTTTCTCATTTCAGAAAATCGATGGAGTCCAAGTCAACAGGAACCGTATCAGGATTGAAAATTACAATCCAATCTCATTATGATCATAGCTGATCATTGCACAAATGACTTAACATAAGAATGAGAAGAATCCATTGTATCAGAAGAAAAATTCACCATGGCCCCCGGGAGGACTTGGGCTGAAGCTAGGTACGTGCGCCATCTCTGGGTGACGATGCACCTGGACTGTGGGAGACAGCAGATGTGCAGAGGTGGTGGTCAGCCTGCGTCAGCAGGTCCCCTCAGAGAGAAAAGCACCTCCCAGAGAAGCTCCTCCCTGAGTCAGGCAGTGTCACTCAGGACCCCCAGGGGGCGCTGCTCGCTCTTCTCCTACATGTGAGGAACTCCAGAGACCCTGGGTGTGTCTCCCTTATCCGGCCTCTCCACCCCTCCATTCCACACTGTCCCCAAATCCTCGCCCATGCCTGCCCCAGGGGGGACACTAATGGGACCCGTGGTGCCTAGAGAACGCCTGAGACAGTCTCTATGATGGCAAGCCTCAGGGAGCCCTGCTCTAATTACTACTAGCAAATGTACTGATCATTAATGTGTAATAAACGCATTATCCCTCTGTCTGTCATTCTTTCGGTTATTTTTCCTGCTCGTCTGTTCTTTCTGATTTATTTTTCTATTTTAGAGTGACTTTGAAAAATATCATTTTCAGCTTTCTAATTTTTCTTTTTTTTTTTGTCAAAACCTAACATGTCAAAATTCAATAGATAGGACATTACTTATTTCTTCTACACTATTTGATGTATACGTGTATGATATAAAAGAAATTTGATTTAATCTGAATGATTTTCTCTGAGATAGTTTGAGGCTCGCCAACACATGTATATAGAGAGGAAAACAATCACGCAAACTTGATTAATCAGATACTTTTCCCGCAATTCCAAAATGGAGATCAAGTCACATTTTTATTTCACACCTTGATGAGCGCCAGTCCTGTGTGCTATCTTCCCGAATTACTGGAGACATTTTATCCTCCTGCGCCTCCTCCTCCTCACGTCTGGACCCCACCTCCACCTCCCATTTCTTCTGCTCCGTAGTAGACTATAAAACGAAAGGGAGCATTAAACTGTTACATGATGTTCATGCCAACTTGGTCACTCACAGTGTGTTCTTATTTCTTATTAGAAGACATATGTTTTCCTATTATCATATACTTGATCATCAGAGGACTTTCCTAATTTCCTGGTGTCTACGGCCATGCCATCCTGAACAAGCCCGATCCAGTCTGATCTCGGAAGCTAAGCAGAGTCGGGCCTGGTTAGTACTTTGATGGGAGACCACCCAGGGAGACCAGGTGCTGTAGGCGTAAAAAATAAAAATTAAGGGATTGCAATCAGTGAAGTCAACGAAGAATTGCCTAGTCTAAAATAATAATAATAATAATAATAATAATAATAATAATAATAATTTCATGGTGACACTGTGAAATTACCCTGTAGTTTGACCTTTCCAACTGCACATCCCCAAGTGCACTGACGCTGTGCCACTTACCCCGTGGTTTCTTAGGACAGAGGGGCGGCTCCATCGTCCCTGCGGGCGCACCTCTGCGTCGCCACCGGCAGTCCTGCTCTGCTCCTGTGCTGCCCTGGGGCACGGTCAGAACTCATCAGGGGATGACCCCTGACCCCTCACAACTCGGTCACAGACTCTGTCGGTTTCCAGGGGACTCACTGCCGGATGGAGGGTGACAGCTAAGCTCATGTAAAGAGGACAAGAAGGAATTTCACTGAGGAAGATAGAGATATTCTTAGGGATGAGGTTAGATCTGGGATGAACCAGAATGCTGGGCTGCCAAGCAGACACACCCATCCCATCACTCAGACCTCTGGCTCTCCAGAGAAGAAATTGAAGTCTGTGGTCACATGGGAAGAGGGGACATTGATTTGGTGACAGACGTCAAACCCTTCACTGAGTGTCTCAATCACTTTATAGTCATCGGTCGATGTGAGGGCCCAGCATCTGCCTCTCTCAAGGTCTCCCCCAGGGGCCATCAGGGTGACACTGGGGCAGGAAGAGAGAGAAAGCTGATTTGCATGAGGCACCTTCTCCTCCTAATGAGTGTGGGAAGATTAAAAGGCCCGAGGACACCATATTTCAGCCCAGGAGTCTGAGGAAGCCACATCCTGTGAGTGTCCCCACCATGGCCTGGACGGTGCTTCTGCTGGGGCTCCTCGCTTATGGCTCAGGTCAGGGGAAGGGACTCTGCATCCTCGGGGGGCACATAAAAGCTGGGTCTCAGAATAATCTTGTCTCTCATAACACCTGTGTCTCTCTTGTTAGTTCTAGGGGCTGATTCTCAAACTGTGGTGACTCAGGAGTCATCGCTGTTAGTGCCTCTAGGAGGGACAGTCACACTGACCTGTGGCCTTAGCTCTGGGTCAGTCTCCATCAGTAACTCCCCCGGCTGGTACCAGCAGACCCCAGGCCGGGCTCCCCACACACTTATCTACTACACAAACTACCGCTCCTCTGGGATCCCTGGTCGCTTCTCTGGATCCATCTCTGGGAACAAAGCCGCCCTCACCATCACGAGGGCCCAGCCTGAGGACGAGGCCAACTATTACTGTAGTCTCATAACAGGTAGTGAAACTTACACAGTGATGCGAGCCCACGGGGAAGTGCAACCAAAACCTCCTCACGTGCTCAGCACTGCTCAGCCTCAGAGGCAGAAGGGAAGAGAGAGGGTGGACATGGCCAGCGCGCCATGAGGAGGGGGCTTCTCGGCCCACCCTACTGCCCAGTGGCTCATGACCATGTGCCTCCTCCAGTCTCTCTAATGTGACTCCAGCAAGACAGGGCTTCCTCTCCCCCTGTCTGTCTGTAATAATGAGGAGGGGGCTCAGCTCCAAAATATGTCAACCACCATGAGATTCAGAGACCCCACTGCTCCCTCTGAGTCTCCTCTGATTCAAAGAGCATTAGGCACATATCCTTGGTTAGTAACTGTTCCGTGGAGAAAACATTGATATTCGATTTGGCATTAAGCTGGTTAGAAATGCATTTGCTCATGTTAGACCTACTGAGTGAAATAATCGTGTTGTTCCAGAATCTGTGTTCATTGAGGTCTCCAGGAGATTTTTAAACTTTAATGTTGGAGAAGCATCTCCACATCTATCATAATGAAGGTATTCCTGGGCGTTTTGTTTAAAATGCAATCAGAGTGATATTCCATGACTCAATTACTCCCTAATTACCATTCGAAGCCATAGGAACTGTCAGAAATAGATTTACCTTCTGAACCATCACCGAAAACAGAGATTTGATGTTATATGACAGGCAGAGCAGGTGATATTTCACCAACGTAAGTACTTTAAAGATGTGTTGAGAGGCCCAGATGGTGACAGAAGCTGTTAGAAAACATTCCAGTGGGACTGGCTTCCAGAAACACTTTTGTCACTGAGGCCGCTGGGGCCAGGACAGGAAGTGCAGGGCTGGGGGTCGTGGTACTAGGTGAATACGCCCAAAGGTGTCCAGGGCTGTGAGGTGGATGAAGAGCAAGGCAGGAAATGTTGGTTTGATTGATGTTCTTCTCTTTGTGTAGAAAATCATATTAGAAAACCATTAAGTTGAGGGAACCCAAAACTTGAAGGAAAACAGATATTATATAGATTGCGAGGAGCACGTCTACAATCATGTGAATGCCAGGAAGAGGTCATTTTTTAGTCCAGGTTGCTTACTGGCGCTAAAACCTAAAATATCCCTTAAGGAACAATCAGGAGCCTTTCCCCACACTGCAGAAAGATGACATTATGTGGAAGTCACAGCTTCTCTACCAAGGGTGACCACAGCTTTGGCTCAATGCATGCTGGGGGACACAGGGCTAAGGGAGGACGTGTGCCCAAGGACGCCGATTAACCATCAGGGCTGTGGCTGTACAAACAGTCCCATGGTTTCCCCAGGCCACCTGCTCTCAGGTAAGGCCTAGATACCAGGGGATGTTCGATAATAGTATATGATTATCTGATGGTGCCAGACTTGAGATAAGATCTGCATCACACCTGAAATGGGATTTGGACAATTTCTACTATTTTTATTTCAACAAATGTTACCTTTATGAAAACCACTGAACCGATTTCTTTCAAAAATTAAAATGGAATTATTTTAAACCCACAGTGATATTAATGTTAAATGTAAAATGGCAACTGAGTGAAAAACACAACCTTACTTATATGCTGCAAATATTGTCTTATAAAATGAGAAATGAGTACTCTTTAATCCCATGATAATCACTATGTATTTTTTAGGACTTTATCACTGTGGTCTCAGAATTTCTCAAAAACACAAATCCAGACTCAGATGACTTTGCAGGTTAATTTTGTTAAACACTTTTTTTAGAAAAATTATATATTCTACACACACTTTTAAAGGAAACAGAGGAGACAGGAACAAGCCTCAACATATTTCACGAGGCCATATTTTCCCAGACAGTCTAACCAGGAAAAAAAGTAAAAAGTAAAAGTCTTGATTCTCATACATGATTCTGGCAGCCCAGCGTGGAGCTGAACTTGAGCCCCATCCCTCAGCAATCAGACTGAAAAACATGGTATGAGGCAGAGGGAGTCTGCACTCCTGCGCCCCCTGCAGGTGACTGTGGAAACCAGTGGGAGCTGAGCCTAGACCTGCACCTGCATTAACAGCCCTGAATAAGGGGTGGGAGGCAGGGGAGTTGGTGCTACAGGTGGCCCCTCCCTTCCCTGGTGTCAGAGAGGCAAAGGGCCCAGTGGGGAGCTGAGCACTCACCCCCACGGAGCACAGCAGCTCCCCTCAGCCCTGTGCTTCCCTCCCTGTAGTCTGTGGTGCCCATTGGGGCTTGTCTCATACTTCCCACCTCGAATAGAATCAGCTGATGACAATTCCTGCCGCGCTGTCTCCAGGAAGTGTCAGCTCCAGCAGGACTACAGAAGTCAATACTCCAACCTGACAGACCCCTGGGAAGCTGAGGTCCAGTTCCCCTGGCCCCTGTGCTACACCGCAGAAGGAGAATCGCTGGATGCAAAGAAGATTAAATATGACCCAGAGTCTAAAATGCACACGATACAGAGAAATAAAAATTCCTCCTCATACCAACTTCCAGGAACATCTCAACTTGAATAAGAAAAGCAATTAACAGATACCAACACCGAGATACTGAAATTATCTGTATAAAATGTGACACACAATCAAAGCAGAGATCATAAAATCCCCTTGATGAAGAATTAAGGGCACACTGGAAACAAATGTGGAGTAGAAAATCTCAGAAATAAAATATAAATTAGAAGTAAAACCCAAAGAGAAATCACAGAACTGAAAACAACTGTAGATGGACTATACACGTCACTAGATGGACTGAGGACGTTTGACACTGAGAGTGAATCCCAAGTATTGAGGAGGATTCTTAATGCACCTGGAGAAAAACACTACTGAAGAAGCTTAGCCAAGAGGGAGAAGCAATGAGTCTGCTGTTACCTGGAAAATCCAGTGGAAGGTTAATAACATTTCAATGTACTGGAAAGGAAGGGGGCTTTTGCTCTGAGTGATTCCCACTACCATACTATTCTCCTGATGATGTCACCAGGGGGCGCTGTGGATCCACAAGAGATGAGCAAGACCTGCAGCAAATGCAGACTTGATGGCCCTGAAGGCCAGCTCACTGGCCTGAGTTAGTTTAAAGCAGGTGCTTCCTCCCAAGGGACCGACTCAGAGCTCACAGGCACCCAAGCCCTACTGAGAGTAGAGCTTGTCCTGGGCTGAGGACACAGTAATTGGGAGTGGAAACCTAAAGGGCTCACATTTGCATCAAGCATGAACCCAAAAGAAACTGTTGCCCCAAAGACCTGAGGGAGATAAAAAAAGACATCAGAGTGTCCAGTGTTGGCTGGGAGCCAGAATGTCCTTGAAACGCCTGCACCATGGCCTGGATGCCTCTCCTCCCCCTCCTACCCATCCTCACTCACTGCCAGGGTTCACGGTCATCTCAGAGACCCACCCTTGGAGGGATCCCTCTGCCTTCCTTCCTCAGTCCTGACATGTGTTGGCATTCATTTCAGAGTCCACTTCTCAGGCTGTGGTGACTCAGGAACCTCCCTGACCGTGTCCCCAGGAGGGACAGACATTTTCACCTGTGGCCCCAGCACTAGAGCTGTCACCAATGATCACTATCCATCCTGGTTCCGCAGAAATTGGGACAAGTCCTCAGAACACTGATTTAGGACCTGAACAAGAGAAATGCACGGACCCCTGCCCGGTTCTTGGGCTCCATCTTGGGGCAAAGCTGCCCTGACCCTCTTGAGGGCCCAGCCTGAGGACGAGGCTGAGGACTACTGCGGGCTGGTGCACAGTGGTGCTCAGCACGGTGGCACATTCACGTGAGGTGGCAGGACAGAAACCTGCCGTTGGCCCAGCCTGGGCTGTGAACCATCTCATGGGTCGAGGGTCGCACGATCAAATGCCTCCCCTCTCCAGGCGGTCCCAGTGAGAGAGAGGTGATGGAAGGACTCCCCAGTGATTCTTAGCCCCTTAGAGCCCTGAAATGGAGGCATCACAGAGAATCACTTGGGAGGAGCTTTTCCAGTTAAATCAGAGCCCACTGCGTTTATAATCCACAGGGAACAGCGAGAACTGGACCAGCTGAACAGGCAGAAGTCAAAAGTTTTCCTCCAGGAGAGATGTCCCAACGATGGCTTTGCCAGTGTAGGACCAAGGCAAGAAATCATCATTTGATATATAACTAAAGTGTGCTGTTTCATCATATTGCATTTTCAATCAATGCAATTCTATCGAATTACATCTGGGATATATAGATATTACAAAGTATTTTTTAAAAAGTTTACTCCTTATCACTTGTATATATTTAAAAATTTGAGTACATTCAATCATTTTTTCTCGGTTGTTTCCAGAACTGTCATCACAATAATATGTGCTTATTATAATTATATATTTAGTCCCATACAATCATTTTTAATGAGCTATTTAATGTGTCTTAAAATATATATCAACATGTACAGACATGACCACGTAATATCGTTTTTGAATGTAAGTCCTATTACAATCATATAGCATTTTAAAAATATTTGTATGAATAAAGAATGATTGGCACCTTACGTACATAAAATCCTTTCAAACATAATAAACTTATATCAACATTAACAATTGTAACTTCAACACAGGGGGGCCATGAATCCCACATCGCTCAGGACTGAGGGGTGCCCTAGAAGACGGGGTGTCAGTGCTCAAACCAGGAGGATCCAACGTACACGCGGGTGAGAGGTTCCCCTGCTGCGGCTGAACATGACTCCACGTGGTTCATTCCTTTTTAGGTTCCCGACACCTGTGCACAGGATGCTCCAGGTGACCCACTCGTCCCAACACTAACCAGTTGAATTAGGGGCCGATCTCCCAGATTCGGCATTACCAAAAGTGTCTTTTATCATTTCCTATTGATATTTAGTATTATATATGTCCTTTTCTTTTTAATTAGCTCTACTTTCAAAGTGGGTATTCAATAAATATTCTTTGTCTTAGGGTTTATTCTTAATAGTCTTTGGACTTTGTTTTCAAATAAAAAGGAGAAGCTCTGGCACATCATCAGAATAGAAGACGCTCCTGTCACCGTGGCACTTAGAGCTCTGTGCCAGGAACTGAGGGTAGAGACGTATTTTCTATTGTCTGAAAACACGGTGTCGGCAGCTAAAGATTATGATCAAGTCAACCGTGTTCACCGCAAATCACTGTCGTAAGCGTGAACTCGTGTCATAATGACACAGCCTCAGCGGACACGGTAACACTCTCCCTGGATTAGACGCAGTTTTCTCCTCTGACCCGAGGACTGAACAGCAGGTCGCGGCTGCCGCAGACTCTCGCTGCCGACGCCCCCCACGCGGTCCGCCCTTCTCTCCCCTCCGCCGCCGCCTCCCTCACCCGCCTGGTCTCCCCCTCCGGCTCCTCAGGACGGAACTCCACGTCCACGTCAGGCTTTCAGAGAAAACGGACCAGTCCTTGCTGTGGACTCCACTCCCCAGGGCTCCATCTCTCGGGAGGTCGGTCACTGGAAACGGAACGGCGCGGACAGGCCTCCCGGTCTCATTCCCGGTCTCACGCCGCGCTCTGCGTCCCTGCCCCCAACACTCAGTCAGGCTGTTTAAAATGAAAATGACGATATTGCATTTTCCTAAAATGATGCACTCCTCCAGCCTCTAGGTGTTTGCACATGGAATCTCGATATCTTTTTCTCTCTCCAGACATAACTGATGCCTGGCACATGGTGAGTCTTGAGGTCATCCACAGAGAAAGGATCAGCTGCGTGTTTCAGGATACGTCATTGTTTCTCTCACGCCCCGGAATCTGTTTTTTCTAAGAACCTCCGGGACAGTGTATCAACCACAAAATCATTTCCCTCAGGTCTCTGAATCCTATGCTTTAGGCTTTTATGCACGCACACACAAAAAAGTGAGCACTGTCTCCTGGTCGCCCACAGGGAGACATCTGGGGACCACAGGGGGCATAGCTGTGGTGTCAGGAGCATGAAGGGGGCGCTGTGTGGTCACCCCCTGCCCTGTGCTTCCTGAGATCGGATGACCCCACACTATGGGTCTAGTGCCTGCAGGATGACAAAGGACAGATTTCCGTCACTCGTAGGCCCCGGACTTCTCATGCAGTGGATTGTTAACAGGTCTGCTCCGAAATGAGTCCTCACTGCCTCACGCACATCCTGTTCCCAGAACAGTGTGTTTGAGACACTTGCTGTTTAAATGAAAGATCTAGAATTCTGGAAATTTTTACAATCAACTTCTCGGATCGGAAGAGGAAGGTGCGGCAGTAGCACCTGTGATCAGGATGCCCCTCGTGGGGTTTCCCTGGGCAGGACCAGTCCCATGATGCAACACTCATGACTAAATAATATGAATGAAATAACAAGCAAGTGTTTTAGGGAAAACTATATATGCCAATATTCACCTGAGAAGAGAAGGTGTTTCTTACCACTGCTTTTCCAGCCATATTTCTTTCCAGAATTTCCATCGACTTTCTCTTTGCTATAAGCACCGATTAAAAAAAAAATGCATTTCTGATTGCACTTTCATCTTCAGAACAGTATTATCATTTATTTTTAAAATTTATTGTATTGAGATGAATTTCATGTAAAACAACAAACATTCTATTTTAGTGCACAGGTAGGTAGGTAGTGACTAATACATGAACTTTTTAAATCATTATCTATCAGAGCAATTTGAAAATTTAAGTCATTCCATCCTACAGCTTTCTGCACATTTGTCCATAATGGACTTAGGTAAATGTCACAAACAATGTCATTCAGTCACGGCCCCTGCAGACCTGTGACTGGGAGCTTGAGGACAGGCTTCTAGATGGGAATCTTTGCTTCCAAAGCATGGAGAACTTGTTGAGCAGGAGGATATACCATTGACAAGGACTTGCACAGCCTCCCCCACAGGGGATGCATGGAAGGGCGTCCTCCCCACCCCCTCCAAGACTGCAGAGAATGCCACCAGCGGTGAAACATTAGAACAGAATGAAGCTGGGGACTGAGGTGGGCTCCATCTCCCCAGCTTGCTACTCCTGCCTCATCCCCTTCCCACCACACCCCAGGCTCTGGGAAGTGCAGTTCGTCTTCTCCACCCAGGACCAGCAGCAGAGCAGGGGTCTCCTGCCCCATCCCAGGCCCCCAACCCAACCCCCTTCTCACAACGAGCCCCAACTGACTCTGGTCTTGGGAGGCCAGGCTTCCCAGCTACCGAAGACTACTTTAAATAGAAAAGAAATTGAATAATAAAAGCAGGAGTCAAAAGTTTTTTAAAAAATTAAAAATTTTAAAAAAGCCCCAGAAAGAGGAGCCCCTGCTCCTCAGGGCGATGGGCCATCCACAGGTCAGAGAGCTCTGGGCACCTGGGAGGGGGACACACGGTGACTGAACTTGCTTGCATCCTGCACAGAAGGGGACCTGCCTCCGTGGGGACGGTCACTGCTCTGGACTTGATCCTGATCAGAGACGACTTTTGTGAGACACCACCTCAGTCCTGACCCCTGAACAGCGAAGGGAGCCAGGGACTGTCACCCTGAGGAGTCCCAGTGAAGCCTAAAGATGCCGTGAAGTGATGCGGAGGCCGCATAAGGGGACACAGGTCCTGGCCCTATGCAAGGGCAAGAACAGATCAGTGGGGAAGCGGGAGTTACTTCTGATGAGCTCTGGTCACCATGTCACACAGTGGTGTATCAGTACGTGAACAGTAGGGGGCGCACAGGCCCTTTCCTGAAGGTCTTGGTGTGATCAAAGCTAAGACCAGCCAGGCACCAGGCACTTCCTGGTGCTTTCTACTCAGGCCTCACAGCTGTGACCTCCCTACCCCCCAGACCTCAAACAGCCCCGCCCCTGCCCACTCCCAAACTCCCTCAGCAGAGGGGCCTAACCCCAGCCCCAGTGAGGGGTCAGAAAGCTGGGGGTCTCATTTGCATGAGTGGACCCTCCCTCTGTCAGAGCTTGAAGAGAGGAGGGAGAGACTTGGGGGAAGCTCTGCCTCAGCTGTGGGGACACAGAGGGCAGGACTCGGCGATCATCTCCACCATGGCCTGGTCCCCTCTCCTCCTCACCCTCCTCGCTCACTGCACAGGTGACTGCATACAGGGACATGGGAAGGGCCATGGGAGGAAACATGGATCGACTCCGTCCTCTTGTCTCCAGCCCCAGCATCACCGTCTCTGTGTCTCTCCCTCCTCCAGGCTCCTGGGCCCAGTCTGTGCTGACCCAGCCGTCCTCAGTGTCTGGGGCCCCGGGACAGAGTGTCACCATCTCCTGCACGGGAAGCAGCTCAAACATCGGAGGTGGTTACTACGTGCAGTGGTACCAGCAGCTCCCGGGATCGGCCCCCAAAACTGTCATCTATGGTACTAGTAGTCGACCCTCGGGGGTCCCCGACCGCTTCTCTGGCTCCAGGTCTGGCAACTCGGCCTCCCTGACCATCCGTGGGCTCCAGGCTGAGGACGAGGCCGATTATTACTGCCAGACATATGACAGCAGTCTCAGTGCTCACACAGTGCTCCAGGCCCATGGGGAAGTGAGACAAGAACCTGCTGTTTCCTGTGCGATGGGGCTTCCCTGAGCAGCCCCCACTGCTCTGACCAGACAGCTGCCTTCTTTGTGTGTTTGACTGAAAAGTGAGGTCTGAGACCACAGTATTTTGTTTAGATGATGTGTACTTGTCCTCTCTAAATTGTTCTCCAAAGACTGTCCTTGTTGGCAACACATTAACTGATTTTCACAAACAGAACAGAAATTCTTAGATATGGGGCAGCCTGCCCTGGGGACAGAGTCCATGAGGGCTGTGCTGGCGCCAGGGCTGCTGAAGCATAATCCACGGACTGGGAGGCTGAACCAGGAGAAATGAGTGTTCCCACAGGTCTGAGGCGGGAAGTCCAAGACAGAGGTGTGTGCAGGTGGGTCTGTCCTGAGGCTTTGCCCCTTGGCCAGCAGAAAGCTCCGTTCCCCCTGAGTCCTCACACGCCCTTCTCTGTGTGTGCTCACCCCTGGTTTCTCCTCCTCTTCTCATAAAGACACCGGCTCTCATGAGCTCCTTTACCTTAACTTTAGTTGTCAACTCAAGGCGTGGTCTCCAGAACAGTCACGTTGGGAGTTAGAGTTTCCAAGTAGGAGTTCGAGGGGACACAGTTCAGTCCATATCAAGGGGTCAAAACAAAACAAAACTGAGGACCCAGAGTCCACCTGTGTGTGACTCAGGAGCGTCTCGATGCAGATGATGCGCATCCACACCTGTTACTGTACACCTACTATGTGCTTGACTTGGGTCTCAGGGCTCAGGATACAGTCCGGAAGAGACAGGAATTAACACACACTCATAGAAATGACACTGTCTGGGAGAAGAGTGAATAAACAAACCAAAATATGGTGTCCCGACTTGATTTCCCACCTGGGGAGAGAATGCCTCTGTGGTCCCAGGCACCCATCCACTCAGCAAACCCTCAGGATTAGAGACTCACCCTCCCTGCCTCATTGGTCAGGAACTCTGGCTTTCAGGATGACCGGACGTGATCACTGACACCTTCTCCCTGACAACACCACCATGGCAAACAGAAACTGGATGGTCTGATATGGTTTAGACAACACAGGCCCTGACCCTGGACTTGGAAATTGGTCAATTGTATGCCAACCACATGGCTGGGGGATTCGGGGTCCAGATGGCGAGGAAAGACACAAAATTTCCCCCTAATTAATCCCATCATGAGCAGTATCTATCCTCTACCCTCACTGTTAGTTCTTGTTGGGTGTTGTCCTGTGGATGCTGAGACCTGGGCAGGGGACATAGGTCAGGTGGCTCCTGTCACATAAAACTTCACTTCTGCCTCCATGACCTATATAATATCTTGTAAAAGATTAATTTTAGGTAGCATCACGCCCACTTCACATGCGAGCACCAATCTAAATACTGAATAGCCTCAGGACACATAGAAAGCTGCACAAAAGTCCCGTCAAGGTCTTCTGTTCCCGGGCAGAGTCAGAAGAGTGAAGGAGTCTCAAGAGACCACAGCAGCGCCAGTGCCCCCATGACCTGGGTGCTTCTTGTTTTAACGCATTTGAGGAATGTTCCAGAGGCCCAGCTCATGACTCTCTCTCCCCTACACCTCAGTCCGGGTCCTTTCTGCTCCCAATTCCAAGACTCTGCCCTCTCAGGTCACCTTGGGGTCCTTGCTGAGGATCCCCAGCTCACAGTGTCCTGACCACAGGTGGCGCTATCACAGTCACCTTCCTCTTCTGCGTCCTGGGAGCTGGCCTCAGATGCTCTCACTCCACAAGGACATGTGGTTTTTCATGCGACGGCTCACACATCCTCCCCATGTGCAAAACCATCACAGTCTCACATTTAGCTTTTTAGTAAAATAAGGCGTGAGGAAGGACGTGCGGCCGGGGGAAAGGCTCATTTACAGTGTGAGCCGCTCGGCGCCCCACAGCCGCTGAGCAGCTCGGATTCAGTCCTCGCCGCCTCGCTCCGCTTCCTCTGCGACCACGTCTCACAAACCCGGGACGGTGGAGATTGAGAAATTCGATCCGCCAAAATTGAAGAAGACAAAATGCAAGAGAAAAACTCACTGTCACCGAAAGAAACGACCGCACAGGAGAAGCGAGCAGGCGGTTCCCAGCGAGGCGGCGCCGCCGCGGTGCCCCGCGCAGCCCCCGCGCACCGCCTTCTTGTTTTACGCCTTTTCGCTGTTTAACTTTGCGAGACGTAAAGAGGCGAGATCGAGTTTCAATGTCTGCGCGGCCCCTTTTCACATCCAAGAACCACTGACAACGAAGGCCGCACCTGCCTCTCCCGCCTGCCTGTCCGACGGGCGGGGACGGAGAAGAACTTGCTGCCGGTGACGGCAGAAGCTGGCGGGACGACAGCGACGCCCAGAGTGAAAACCCCGCTGGGCCGCGGCGGCTGCGGGCCGCGCCGTGCGGTCCAGTCTCAGGGCCGCTGTTTGCGCAAATGATTTGAATTATTGGAATGCACGAGTTTTCAAATAAGCAAATAAAATGTTTTAAAACCTGGAAAAAATAATAACATAAATTTTTTTTAAATGTACTCCAATTGTATGACACCTAAGACTAAACCCTGACAAGAAACCTGTGCGGTAGAGATCCTGAAAACTACAGTGTGAGACTGTAAAGTCAGTTCCTAAAATAAAGAAGAGTGTTACACATTCCACAGGTAAAGTTGACGCCTAACCAAGCCATTATTACTATTATTATTATTATTGTTATTATTATTATTATTCCAAGCACTGATTCAAATGGAGTCCCTATGAAGTAGCTCACACATGACATGACTCTGAAATGTTTGCTAAACGGTCCTCTTTTCAAAATGCCACTGAGTATTTTCCTGGAAAATTCCTCTCTATGTCATTTCCCTGGAGAGCCCCTTCAAGTCTTTCAAATCATCAACTGTCTCCTCCTCTCTGACACCAGACCTGATGCACACCTGGCTCATTTAGCTTCTTCTAGACTATAAGTGCTCTGACACCTTGAGTAGTTATATATGTACCTTACTTCCATGGACCTTACTCTGGGAATAATAAACTACAATATCAACACAGTGCACCACGATCACAACATCTAGGGACCAGACCAGGGCTACGTGAATAGAGACAGTGACCGCTGGGCTGCACAGATCAGTGGGCTCTCAAGGCTCTGAGCCATGGGGAGGTGTGTGTCCTGCCACCAGCAGAGGGCGCTGTGGAACTGCTCTGTAGTCCCTGCACAGCTGCTCAGTGAAGACAATTCATTTGCTCACAGGAGCCTGGGCCTGGGGGCTGTCCTCTGTGCTCCCTGATGGGACTCAGCAGCTGTGTCCTCTCTGCCTGGCAGAGTCCCCTGAGCAGGGAGCTTGGTGTGGTGTCAGCAGGTGCTTCCTCCCAGGACTCTCCCAGGGGGTGAAGACAACCTCCATCCTCCTCAGTCTGGGTGTGAGCTGAGCTCCAGCACCTGGGCTCAGGGAGGGGCTGGGCGGTCACTGGATGGACACACATTTGCATGCACAGCCCCTCCTCTGGCGGAGGGTGGAGAAGAAAAGGAGGCCTGGGGCAGGCCAGCCCCACTGTGGGCTCAGGGGCTGCGAGCACCATGGCCTGGACCCCCGTGCTCCTTGTACTCCTCTCTCAGTGCACAGGTGGAGAAAGGCCTCAGGGACCCTGGGCACCCCAACATCACAGTCTTCTTCTTTGAAATCCTGAGAATGTTTTCTTGTTTCTTGTGCCAGCGATCACGTTTGTCTGTGTTTGCAGGTTCCCTCTCCCAGCCTGTGCTGACTCAGCCGCCCTCCCTCTCTGCATCTCCGGGAGCATCAGCCAGACTCACCTGCACCCTGAGCAGTGGCTTCAGTATTGGAAGCTATGGCACATACTGGTACCAGCAGAAGCCAGGGAGCCCTCCCCGGTATCTCCTGTACTACCACACAGACTCCGATAAACACCAGGGCTCCGGGGTCCCCAGCCGCTTCTCTGGATCCAAAGACGCCTCGGCCAACGCAGGGCTTCTGCTCATCTCCGGGCTGCAGCCTGAGGACGAGGCCGACTATTACTGTGGTACAGGTCATGGCAGTGGGAGCAGCGTCAGTTACTCACAGTGATTCAGATGATGAGGAAGTGAGACAGAAACCCCTGGGCCCTCAGACGTGGGCTCTGAGACACTTTTATTAAGAAGCTTCTGTGGAGACTCCTGTAGGGGAGACTCCTCTGCTATAGGACACGTCCATGAAAGGAGGAAAGGTAGAGGCAGGTTACCTGAGCCGGCACAGAGCATCCCCGGAGCACACAGGTGCGGTAACAGAGTCCCGCTGCACATGCCCATTGGGTGTGGAGTCAGGAACAAGAGAAATGCTGTGTCTGCACCAGTAATGATGACCAGGACAAGCTCGATTATCTGGAAATCTTATCTCGTTAAGTATGCATCTTATTTTATTACTAATGTGTCCATAACTCATATGTTTATTCTCACCAAGTCATGGACAGACAAGAGTTCCTCCTCCCTTAACCATCCTACAAAACCCACTGGCTACAACTCGTCCAGACTCTCGCTGTCGACATCCCTCCCACCATCCGTCCTGTTTCTCCTCTGCTGCTGCATCGCTCACCTTCCTGGCCTCTCCCTCTGTCTAGTCATAACGTAACTCCATCACTTTTACGTTTTAGGAGAAAACATACAAGTTCTTGCTGTCGCTTCCATTCCCCAGGGCTCCCTCCCTCGGGAGGATGATTACCAGAAAATGGAACAGGGTGGACACAGCTCATGGCCTCGTTTCCGCCCCATCCTCACACCCTGGGTTTCTGAGCATCCCCAACACTCTGAGTCCATCTGTTTAATATAAAAATGAAGTTATTGCATTTTCCTAAAAATGATGTTTTCATCCAACTTCATGTATTTGCACATGGAATCTGCTGGATTATTTTCCCTTCTCACCTACACGAGGTGAGCCTCGAGGTCATCCACAGAGAAAGGATCAGCTGTGTGTTTCAGGATACGTCACTGTTTCTCTCACATCCCAGATTCTCTGTTTCCTAAGAAAGTTCAGGACAGTGTATCCACCACGAAATGTTTCCCTCGGGTCCCTCAATCACATGCTTCAGCCCCTTTACACAACAAGGGGAGCACTGTCTGATGGTGACCCTCAGATAGATGTGTGGGAACCACAGGGGACGGTGTTGGGGCTTAGCTGTGGTGTCAGGAGCATAAGGAGGGGCTGTGAGGCCATCCCCTGCCCTGTGCTTCCTGAGACGCTACGTGGGTCTTGTGCCTGCAGGGATGAAAATGAACATGTTTCCCCCACTCCACAGGATCGGGACTTCTGATTCAGGGAAATTGGTTGACAGGACCTGTCTGCTTTCAAATGTGTCCTCACTGCCTAAAATAAATTCTGCTTCAAGGAGAATATTTTTAATACATTTTCTCTCAAAATCAAGCTCCAGCACCTGTACGATCTTACAGAGAATCATCAGCTCCGAGGATGGATTGTCATGCAGAATCACCTCTCAGGGGTGGAGAAGCCATCAGAGGGACAGGGGGACGTATGACCTCATTGTCACACACACACAAACACACATATGGCTCTCTTGGAACTGAGTGTATATTGACATCGAGTTCACATTTGGGGCAACTTTGTCCCCACAAAAGTCAGGGATAGGCCGGTGCAGACACCGCCGTCATGAGGGTTACAATCATCAGGAGGCAGAATCTCCCTCAGCAGGAAACACCAGCCACATGAGTGTGACCTGGGTCCTGTTATCAGGGTAGCAGGACACGCCCTGAGCACCTGCTCCACGGGGCTGAGTCGATGCTCAGGGTCCCAGGGCGAGTCTCTTTCCCTGTGGGCATCACAGCTCCCTGACCACTCGTGGCTCCAGTCAGCAGTGAGGTTGGTTAACGCATTTGTTCTGGGACAGTAGCCTCATTGCTGTTCAACGAGATCACAGTCCATGGAAACAGAGACACGGCTTCCCCTGTGCTCTCAGGGCTGGGCTGTCATTCACTCTGACACCACCGGGACCCTTTTAGCCAGACTGGACCTCTGATAAAAAGTCTTCTGTCTGAACCCAGAGCCACAGTGACCGAGACCTCGGTACATAGTCCCCTCCTGTCTCCACCTCTCCACAGCAGAGATGCGGGACTGTTGACAGGAACTTCTGCTCCTACTGGTCTTGTCATGATAGAATAACACAGCTCCAGGCCCCGCTTTGCTGTAGGGTCAGTTTTTCCATCGTGCGAGGGCTGGACACTCGGACCAGGGGCTGCAGCTCTGCCCGACCAGAGACAGACTCACCCCACAGCGCTCAGTCACAGACGCTGCCCCTCTCCTCAGGCTGGGCTGTTCCACATCCTGTTCCTTTCCACTCAAGTCTCATGAAATGTTTTTCCTTGATTCTTCGCTGTCATCCCCCACTCTTCCGTGACCTCTGCCACCGTGGTTGTGTAATTCCAAGGGTGTCGCTCCTCTGTAGTTCATTGGAAGAGGCCCTCACAGGGACTCACTCGTCACCCAATCCGTAATTCCTTATGCACAGACCAGGTAGCAGTGATGCAAGATGTATCACTCCAAAGTGACTCTGTGAAAGAAATTATCTCCGTGCGTGTCCATGGGGGTGTCCGTGAGCTGAGATCCAGTGTCCTCTGCAGCGTCTCAGAGGAGAGCAGGGCTCCAGTGGGTCATGTGAAGTTAATAAGTACATGGGAGCCCTGAGGAGGAGATTATAGACAGGAAACAAACTCTCGTATTCCATACCCGGGCGGTAAATTCTAGTGATGGTGCCTCCACATCCAAATGGGAGGCATGGGGATGTGCTACTCAGGACCCTTCAAAAAAGATGTATTGGCCCTGTCGACAGCAGGTCAGTGGACAGTCTCAAGCTGTCAGCAACTAAATGGTGACCCCCTGCTGCAGAGAGTGGCCTCAACCAGACACAAGTGTCCCAGATGAGCCCGTATCCACTGAGAGACAGGAGGGTATAAAATCAGGTTGGTGGAAAGGGCCCCAGAGATGCCGACACAAGGTGACACCTGGTAGGAAGGGAGAGCCAGCCCCGAGACTGCGGCATGTGCCCTGAGTCACAACTAGGACGTACGATCCGTCCTGAATTGCACAGCTGCACGGGCACTGGTGTTACAGGGGCGAGTGGAGGAATCTCCATCGCACCCAGCGAACTGTTTGGGGGATTGATGTTCCTGTCCCTTGTGAGCTTTTTCTGAATCACGAACTTAGTTTCAAATTAAAATCTGCAGAAACCTTAGAATGTGAGAAGATAAATACAGTTTCTCTTAACTTCATGTATTGTAAAATCTGCCTCAAAGATGACTCTCCTTTGAAGGACCCCGGCTTTGTGCTCGTGCTTAACTGGAAAGCGAACGAGTCCGCGATGCGGCGCCGACGTCCTTCCCTGCGGGTTCTCCCCTCAGTGTCCCCGTGGGGAAGGGGCGGCGCAGCACCCACAGCTCAGGCTCAGCCAGTTGTCCAGGAGGGGCGCGCCGAGCCCGCATCTCAGTCTTCCTGACGTTAGTTTTACGTGCGGGCTCCTTCTTGCGTTTAAAACAATCCATCAGTATTGACGGACTCAGCTTGAACAAACGTATCCAGAATTTGTTTAACGGACGTATCAGTGTCACTATGGGAAACTACCTGTCTGGATTTTTGTATCATTTTAAAAATTTTTATTTTAGTCATTCTAATATGTACATATTTATGTCATTATAATATGCATCCCTCAATGACAAATGACGCTGAGCATTTTTTATGTGTTCATTTGCCACCTGCCCATCAGCTCTGGAGGCCTCACCGTCCGCAGCTCCTGGAGGGACGCGCACACTCACCTGCGGCTCCAGATAGGGTGGTCGTGAACAGGAGCTCTGCCACCTCACCCGGCTGAGGCCCTAGCAGGCGCCCAGGGTCTAACTGATGGAGCTAGAAAGGTTTCCCCATGGGTCCCTGCCATAATCTCCGGTCCCTGTTGGGGACAAAGCCACCTTAGTTCACCAACTGAAAGTAGTACCAGCTGGATTCAGGAGGCAACTAGAATTTGAAGTCTCACCGAGACAGCCATGAGCTTATCAAGATCCTTTCTCCATTATCTCCCTTCTGGGACTGAGGACAGCTTGAAGGCAGCAAGTGGGCTCTCTTGTGGCAGACCGAGGGAGCTCCTGGAGAAGGAGACGTTGAATTTGGTCTTGAGAAGAGGGAAGGATCCCCTGGAAGCATCAACTGCAGGAGGGGAGGCCCTGAGGCCCCTCACTTCTCTGGCAGGAGGACGTCAGGGTCTCGGAGGGTGGGGATCCACCCCTCCCATTACGTTTCTCCTGTCTGTTCTACCCTCTCCTCCAAAGGCAGGCTTCTTAGCAGGAAGTCTGCAGGAGACCTGGGTATGCCAAGGCCCAGCCTTCTGGCTGGAGGACAGCGAGAACGGGAGCCTCGGGGAGGCAGGAGGTACAATGCGATGGTGCACAGCGCGGAGCGTGGGGAGGTCACCCTCAGAGTCACTCGGAACAGCGTCGTTTGTGCTGCGGCTGAAAATGCACTGTCACCAGGCTGCGCCAACACCAGGATCAGTGGCTCAGTGTTTCCCCTGATGTGCCATTCAGTTTCCTCGGCAAAGCACCCTGTCCTGTCCCTGGCTGGGCGAGCTGATTTCTGGCATCTTGAGGACCCTCACGAGGGAGACTGGCGGCTTTTCCATCCACTCCCTACCTGTGTCCCTCTCCACACCTCATTCCGCCCTCCTCAGCGCCTTCGGCCTGAGTCCAGAGGCCCCTGGTCCACAAACTCAGAGAATAAACCCCGCCCTGGTGGAGAGCTGGGGGAAGGACTCCCACCAGGCTCAGAGGAAGGGGTCGGAGCTGAGGGGTTTCACTGGGCAGGACCCCAGTCCCATGGTACGAAACTCATGACTAAATGACATAAATAAATACACAAGCAAGTGTTTTAGGGAAAACTGTATGTGCCGCTATTCACCTGAGAACAGGTGTTTTTTACCACTGCTTTTCCATCCATAATTCTTACCAGAATTTCCATTAAATGCAGCAGTGCATTTAAGCTTCCACGTACCCGAACTCCTTCACCAGGGGTCCTGTGAAGAATTCCGGGTGCTGAAAGTCACCTCCCGAAGGAACCTCAAACTCCAGACCAGAGGACAATGGAGGGAAAAGAAGGCAAAGCCTTGCAGGGCTGCATCTGCCCATCGGTGATGTTCTCACTACCGACACTAGAGGGGGCTGTGGGCCAGCGCCTGGGAAAACGAGCTCAGCTGTGGACCAGTCCTCTGGGCCCTGGGTTCCATTGACACGTGTTCAGTGATGTGAGACAGCTCAGTAGCTGTGAGCTGGCCACATTGCTGAGGACTCCCGGGAGAGGAGCTCATTTGCATGGCAGCCCCGCCCCCACAGGCGGTAGGAGTGATAATGAGAGCTGCGCAGGCTGACTCTGCTGGGGGGTCTTGAGAAGCAGAGCACTGGGGCGTCTACACCATGGCCTGGGCTCCTCTCCTGCTCATGCTTCTGGCTCACTGCACAGGTCAGGGGGATTTCCTGGGACGGTGGGGCTGGGGAGGTCACTGGGCAACTTCATGACCCTGTCCCCTCTCCTGATTTTCTTCAGGGGGCACTTCTCAGGCCGTGGTGACTCAAGAGGCTTCACTGTCCACGACCCCAGGGGGGACGGTCACACTCACCTGTGGCTCCAGCGCTGGGGCTGTCACCACTGGTAATTATCCTGCCTGGATCCAACAGAAGCCCTACCAGGTACCCCAGGGTCTAGTAAGTAATACCAACAACCGAGTCCCAGGGGTGCCTGCTTGATTCTCTGGCTCCCTGCTTGGAGGCAAGGCCGCCCTCACCATCACGGGGGCCCAGCCGGAGGATGAGGCCGACTATTACTGTGCTCTGTGGCACAGCGACCATTTCCACAGTGACAGATGCAGGTGGGGAAGTGAGACAAAAAACCATGGGCTCAGTGCACCCTCTGCCCCTAAGAGCCCCTGTCTCCTGTTCATAGAGGCTGTGTCTAGCTCATGTGGGCTCAGGGGGCTTGCTCTGCATGGCCCCCAGAGGAAGTGGTCAAATCCATTGTTGTAAGTTTCAAAATGTTTTAACCCACTATTTGGTGACAGTGTGTTCATAAAGCCAGTACAAACATATCATCAGTTGCCTGGTTATTGACAAGAAGAGCAAAATAAAAAGGTACACACACACGAACACATACCCAGGCACACTCACTATCCTCAAGTCCAGATTTAGGCCAGTCAGTATTCGATTACCAAGAGAAAAGCTTAATATTATACAGCTATGATTCCAGGTATAATGATAAACATACTAACATCTGAGACCTTACCAGGATCGCCTTTAATGTCATGTTTCTACCAATAGCCTTTCATGGCAATCTATGCATTCTTAGCATGTACAACCAAACTCCAGTTTCTACCTGTTGCCTGGCTTCATGTTTTTTAGATATTCGTTACAACTGTACCCCAGTTTTCAGCACTAAAATCCACCTTAGTTGGCTCAGACTGCCATAACACAACACTACAGACTACGTGGCTTAAACAGCAGAAATGTATTTCTCACAGTTCTGGTAGCTGGAAGTCTGAGATCAGAGCACCAGAAGGGTTGGCTCCTGGTGAGAGCTCTTCTCATGGCGTGCAGACGGCTGCCTCCTGCTGAGCCCTCACATGGTGGATAGAGAGCACGCTGTCTGGTGTCTCTTCTTATAAGGACACTAATCTTTTAGGATCAGGGCCTCGCCTTTATGACCTCCTTTAACCTTAATTCAAAAACAGCCACACTGAGCATTAGGTCTTGTAAACATCAATTTTGGAAGCACAAGAATTCAGTCCACAACAGAGAGGTTAGGGGTTTGAGGACAGAGGAGGAATTAAGAACCATCCGCGCATGGAGTGGACAATGGTAATGAGTGGTCAAGGATTATTGCAGGTTTGCCCTTGAGGCTTTCATGGGAGAACTCTCTTGAATTTAGAATCTGCCATGGGTCAACATTGGAATATTCACTTTCCTACAAACGCAGTGAGTTGAATGAACACTGGAGAAAAGCTGATGAGAGTTAGCGTTATGCAATATGGGGCTTTCCCAGCGAACGCAGTGAAGCCGCCAAGGAGCGCGAAGCCAAAGGGAGCTCGGAGAGGAGCGATCGTAATGAGGGGAAGGAAGGGACTTGAGAAGATGAGAAGAGTGCGGGACGGTGAAAGGTTTGTCTTATGTCACAGCGAAGCCTGCGTTTTCCTGCATTTCCAACCTCCTTGTGGCATCCACTGTCTGAATCCCTTCAGCCTGACCTTGGAGGCTGTGCCCTCATGCGCCCTCCATGATCCACTCCGGAGCTGCCCCCAACAGTGTAAGGTCTGCACTTGTCACAGCTAAACACATCTTTAATGTCCTCAGCCCTTCCTGTAACATTTGCTTGGAGCAAAAAAAAAAAAGAGTGCTCGTGTGTCTCAAAGCTGCACCCTCTTCCCCACTTAGGATCGAAAGCAGAAGATACTAATTATTTAAAAATAGATTGCATGAATGATTAAACTAATAAACGGACACATGAATAAGAGACAGCTTTAGTCAATGACATATGCCTCCAGGTCTCCTTTACCCACTCTGCACATGGCGATGTCACCCAAAGTACCTCCCAAGCTCAGGTCTCTCCTACACATCCACACACCCCCATTAGTGACTCTCATGGGACGAGGACTCAACTATCAATGCCATGGTGCCATTTTGCAACCAGACAAGGTCAGAAATGGTCATTCTGAAATTGGAATTCAGTAGTTCAAATGGATTCCTAGATATTCAAGTAAGTTATAAATAGAGAAACTCCTGCATTTTTCACCCCAGAGGTCTTTCTGGTCAGCAGTCCCAGAGAGTCTATCTTTGAAGATCACGGAAATGCATTTTCCTCTTCCTGTTTTTCCTGCTTTCCTATTTACTGCTTTCAAGACTGCATCATTTCTTAAGGCCTGCCCTGCTCTCTCCACTCTTTCCTATTGTCAACCTGCAATGTCATCTCCATGGTCTTTCTAGCCTGAGAAACACCACATCCTTTCATGGTTTCAGGATTATTCCCACTCCATCTTCTGTTACTCCAGGGGAACCACACTTCTGCTTGTCCTTTCAGACCCAGCTTAAAGGGCACCTTCCCTGAAAGGCATCCCTCTATGTCCCAGAAAATGAGGTAGTCTTACTCTTCTACGTTTTATATGTTTTATAGAGATTCTCATAGTCATAGGATGAGTATCTGTTTTTGACAATTTCCCCTCTAAATTTCAACCTTCTAGAATTATAGACAGCAAAATAATATTCATTAAGTTAGACCTAAGCATATTCCTCACGCAGGCATCCTAGTCACTGTTGAATGGTGGTGACTAAGTTCTGGGCATTAAGGGACCCCTGAGGACACGTCAGATGAACATGTAACCAGCAGGTGGCGCTCTAGATCAGCCCTGGGCTCTGCATGGGGCTCTCTGCCGGCTGAGGGAGACCTCAGGGCTGGGCAGAGCTGCCCCCTGTGCTCCCTGATGACACCCAGAACCCTGCTTTTTCAGGGCCTGACAGAGGTCCTGGACAGGATCCTGTGGATGATCTCACATCTACTCCCTCCACCACCTCCCTGCGGTTTCACTCAGAGCAAGCCCCTCCCTCAGTCTCCTCTTCTCTGAGGTCACCTCTCAGACTCCTGATTCAGTGGTCAGATGGGGTCTGAGGGGGTCAGGAAAACAGGGGGGAGTGAATTTGCATGAACAGTTCCTTCTTTTTCTTGGGGGAAGTAGGAAGGATAAGACAAGGCAGGGGCAGCCCAGCCCCACTGTGGGGATCAGGGGGCGGTATCTCCATGGCCTGGACTCTTTTCCTCTTCTTGCTCATCTCTCACTGCACAGGTAGGGACAAGAATCGAAGACCTAGGGGGCTCCCCAACTTTTGTCAGCCCCTCTGGCTCAGAGTCCTAGCAGCTTAAATCTGGTCGATACCCCATCACACATGCACGTCTGTTTCCAGGTCGCCTCTCCCAGCCTGTGCTGACTCAGCCACCCTCCCTCTCTGCATCAGC
>NW_023416308.1:14692287-14802287 GCF_014176215.1 Rousettus aegyptiacus | reverse complement strand
AATTAATTGTGTAGAAAATCTTAATCTACAAACAAACTTATAAAACTGATAATTGACCTTAAGAAACTTGGCAGATAGAAGGTACAACTGAATTTCAACTGAATAATAATTGAAATGCAACAAATTAAAAATTTTGGAATTCAGCTGAAGCAGCACTAAAGAGAAAAATTGATGTCATTACTTGTTTACATTAGAAAAGAATAAAAATCTAAAATAATCTACCTTGAGAAACTAAAGAGCATAGTAAACCTAAAGTAATCAGAAGAAAAAAATCTTTAGGATTCAATGAAATTTAAAACAAATAAATAACAGAGAAAAATCAATGAAACCAAAAACTGGTTTTTAGGAAAGATCAATTAATAAAACTCTGATCAAGTTGACCAAAAAAAAAAAAAAAAAGACTAAGGCATAAATTATAAATACCACAAATTAAAGAGGGGACCATCAATAGTGATCCATCAAATATTACAAGGGAAATAAGGAAATACTGCATAAAACTCTATGGTCATACACTTGACAATTGTTGAGATGTAGTGTATTAACTCCTTAGAAAATAAAAACTACAAAAACTAAAACAAAACTTTACTGAAATTTTGATTGAAATCTCATTGAATATGCAGATTAAATGGGTGATAATTGACATCTTAACAATACTGAGTCTTTCAATCCATTAACACTGTGTCTTTCTCCACTTAGCTCTTCTTCAAAAAGGTCTTTGATCAGTGTTTTATAGATTTGAGTATATGGTTCTTGCACATGTTTTTGTTAGATTTATGTCTAAATATTTCATTCTGGTATTATAAATGGTATTTATTTACTTTCAATTTGAATTGCTCATTGCCATTTTATAGGCTTTGTAGTTATCAACAAAATAACAATTGTCTTTAATATATTTACCTTATATGCTATGATTATGTTAAACCACATAAATTCTAGGAGATGTTCTCCAGATTCTCGGAAATTTTTTTTAACAGTATGTATTCCCTTTCAACATAAATATTCTATATTTCATTTTGGTGCTTTATCAAACTAGTCAATTCCCAGTACAATGTTGAATAGGAGAGGTGAGAGAGGATATCCATTTCTTATTCTCCATCTCAGGGGAAAACATTCAGCATCTCACCATTACGCATGCTGTCAACTAAGTTTTTAAAGATTTGCTTTATATAAATATCTGATCACTATGCTGTACATCTGAAACTAATATAACATTGAATGTCAACTCAAATTAAAAAATTAAAATTAAAATAAAATAAAGTTATTCTTTATGACATTAAGGAAGTTCCCTTTTATTTCTGGTTAGATTTTTATCATGAATGAATGTTGAATTGTCCTGATTTTTTAAATCTGCTGAGATGATCATATAATTTTAATGCAATCTGTTAATTTAATGAATTACATGAATTTATTTTTGAATATTGAATATTGTATTGCTGAGTAAATGCCACTTTGTTTTGATGTACTACCCTTTTTCTATGTAGCTGGATTTGACTTGGGGATATTTTGTTTAGGATTTTTGTGTCTGTGTTCATGAAAGGTATCGTTCTGTGGTTTTCCTCGCACATACTTTCTTTGTCTGGTATTGGTATTAGAGTAAGAAATGAGGTGGGAAAAATTCTCCCTCTTCTCTTTTCTGGAAGGGTTCTAACTACTAATTCAATTTCCTTAATAAATATAGAACTATTCGGATTGTCCATATTTTTAGTGAGTTTGGTCATGTCGATATTATGTAAGTCGTTAATATTAGGGGAGATTGGGTAAAGGATATAAGTGTTCTCTTTGCAATATTTCTGTACATCTAAAATTATTCTAAAATAAAAGTTGAATTAAAACTATCTCACTATTTCCTTCCCCAGAATTTACTCACTAACATGGATCAGGACTGCATCCTAGGTCTAGCTGTAACAACTTTCTACATTCAATCTTTGAGCCTGTGTCTATATTGTCCAGGTAAAATTCTCTAAGGAAAAATATTTTAAAATTTCTCACCTTATACCAATTTTTCATTGGTATAATAAACTGCATAATGCAACCCTCTAACACATGCAGCAAGCTCAAGAGAAGATAAAGAGTCCTCAGAAAGTCCAGCCCCAGCTCTGGTCAGGGGTCCTTCTAACACCTGCACCATGGCTTGGACACCTCTGCTCCTCTTTCTCTTCACTTGCTACCCAGGTTCATGGACATTTCAGCCTTTGGAGGGATCCCTCTATCTTTATTCTTCGTTCTTAATATGTGTCTGTTTTTATGTCAGGGTCCAGTTCTCAGGCTGTGGTGACTCAGGATTCCTCACTGACCATGTTCCCAGTAAGGACAGTCACTCTCACCTGTGGCTCAAGCACTGGAGCAGTCACCAATGGTCACTATCCACACTGATTCCAGTGGAAGTCTGGCCAAGCCCCCAGGACACTGATTCATGACACAAACAATAAACTCTCCTGGACCCCCGCGCAGTTCTCAGGCTCCATCCTCCAGGGCAAAGCTGCCCTGACCCTCTTGGGGGCCCTGCAGGAGGATGAGGCTGAATATTACTGCTGGGTACAGTATAGCGGTGCTCAGCATCGTGAGAGACCAAGGTGGGGAACCAGGACATAAACCTTCCTTGGCCCTTGTGGTAGGGGGAGGTCACATGATCAGACAGACCAGCTCTCAAGTAGCCCAGATATGAACCATCCATTGAAAAGAGAAGGGAAGAGTGGAAATTAACTTCTATATGTGCTTCAGCCCTAAAGTGAAGGAGATACATGAAAGATTTGAGAGGAAGTGGTTCGGGAAAAAGCAAAATCCAATTTTTTCATAATCCAGAAGGAACAGTAACAGCTCAATCATATCTAAGGGCTATGGTCAAACACATTTCCTCCAGAGAGGAGCATCCTCCATGACGTGCTTTGTTGTAATGTAGACCATTTCTATATTACTAAAAAATTTTTATTGTTGCATTTAACGCAACACATGTGTGTTGTCTAAAATCAAAAAGTATAAAGAATTACCTAGTTCTCCGAAAAGGTTCTTTATGCCAACATTTTATTAATATTCATTGACACATTATAACCATAATCGATCAATATAACTATTTCTGAATTTGAATACATTTTCATTCTTTATAGTTCCACGATTGTGATCAAACTTTGTACTCATATTTCTACATTTTTATACCATCATTATCATATGAGATCAATATAAGTAACTTCCCACTTATTAAAAGTATAGAAATATTTGAATGACTGATAATAATATTTTGATTTGGGAACCGATGCAATATTATAGCACTTAGGTAATTCCAAATGTTTACTAGTCAAATAAAGAAGTGATGTTATATAATTAATCTCGTTATTAATAAAATACCCCTGGTCATTTCTGTGGATTTTGTGAGGTCAGATGGAGATGCCTGCCATTGTCAATAGAAGGCCTCAAGTATAATATTCCTGACTTTACAGTGCACAAGATAAGAAAACAGGAAGTTAGGTGCGGCACATGTTAACTGGAAGCAAAGTAGATTGAGACACGTGGAACAGTAGATATTCCAAACCATGACAGTGTCTTCGAGCATGCGTGTGCGTCAGACCAGTGTCTCTCAGACTTTAATAAATACGCGAATCATCTGAGGAGGTTGTAAAATGTGGATTCTGATTCGTGGGTCTGCAGAGATTTTGCATTTCTAAAAGCTTCCTGCCCCACAAAAATCTCCCTATAGGTTTTAATAATAGCAAATTCATAAGAATTGTATAAAATAAGAAGGAAAATCATTGGCAGACACAAGCTTAAGATAAATCTCTGACATAAAGAACTACATGAGTTTGGATTATAGACACCCCACCTCCCTGGGCCTGCACACTCCATGCATAGAGCCTGCCAGGGAGAACAGCTGGGAAGCTGGGAGAGGTTCCTCTTTCTTTAAGAACAAAAAGAAAAGCAAGCAAAAGAACAAAAAGACCACTTCTGGACCTGAACCGCCCTCTAGCTCTTGCCGATCTCCCTATTGGCTTCTCCTAGAGTCTTCTGTAATGAGCAGACACTTCTCCGTCTCTGAATAGACTTCCCTTCTAAATTCCTGGCTCACTCCCCTTCCTATCCCTCACCCCACTCTCTTAATGATGAAAGTCATTGACATTTTGCCAGATCTTTACTCCTTAGAGCTGACATTCATATTTTCTTCCACTTTCTTGAAACTCTCTAATCCCTTAGCTCTGAAGACACCTATGTCTGCTGATTCTTTTTTTTTTTTTTTCCCCCACCTCAGTTAGTACCTTCTCCTTCTACTTTCTGGGTTTCTCCTCATTTTCCAATCAAGAGAACCACATGAACATATTCCTTCACCCTCCCAAACACTCACCACTCTGCCCTAGGTGCAGATCTAGTGAGGAGTCAAGTAGGAAGAAAGAAACCTGGATTGTGAGCTGCCAGGGAAGAGGGTGCATGGCTGAACGCTCCGCAGCCAAAAGCCGACACCCATTTCCCTGTCCCTGTTTTGTGCTCACGAGCAGCTGTATCCTCCATAGTGTCTCTGGGGAGTCACTGACCACGTACCCTCCCCCTCTCCAAACAGCCCCACCTCAAATGCTTGTGTCCCCTAAATAGGGCTTAAGACTCAAGTCAGGATGGCAATCTAAACAACGCAGCCTCATCCACCCAAAGCTGACCCTCAAAGGGAACGCTTGTCAGCCTGCCTCGAATGAAGTTCCAGGATGCCAGGGGCAGCCTGCTCTGGAGACAGAGTGTTTTCTGATCTAGGACAAAACAGGGATAGAGAGTCCAGCTGGGTCTGACTCAGAGCAGACAGCTGATGCAGAGGTCCGTCTACCCCTAAGCATGTTAGAAATACTTAGAATCTGTTCAGTGGATATTAAATTCTAATGCTACTGTAAGTAAAATAATCATTGGCATTGACTGAGCACTTAAAATATGCTAATACATATGTTAATCCATTTACACGCATCATATGTTTAATCTTCATAAAAACACTTGAAGATAGGTCCTATTCTTCATCTCATTTTACAAGTTGGGAAACAGAATCCACTTTGTAAAGATAGAGCCAATCCGGTCCCATAATGAGTCCCCAGGGTATGAGACACCATGACATAATTTGAGGAAGACCTCCAATTACAGTGGGCATGAGGAATGGCCAACAGGTGTCCTAAAGGCCTTTCCTTGTGTATTCCACTCCTTTCGCAATTACCCCTGACACAGCACAGTACTCTTCCTCACTCTATCCAGACTCGGCCTCAAGGTTCTCAACCCAGTGTTTCAGCCAGACCCTGTAATTTTTATTTGTAATCGCCCCTAATGAATAAGTCTGTTTTCTTTATCCTTAACTTGATCTATGCATAAGAATATTCATGATATACATTGTGAAGAGAGAAAGAATGGTGTGTACATAATGAACCCCCTTTTGTAAATGTCATGTGTGCACACACACAAAAAAAATTGTTCTACAGCAATGTATCTCACTCACTAAAGGGTAAGGTTAAATGCACTGTTTCACCTGAAGTTATCTGTAAGTTTTTAATATAAACTTATTCTATTGCATAATTAAAAGAAAAAAAAAATGCCCCTTAGGAACATCCTGAGGTGGAAGGATGAATAATACTCAGACAAGAAGCAAATGATTGGTGAAATGCTTCTGAAGCAACCAGTATCTGCCCTTGCTCTGTGCCCCAGCTCACTCCAGGATGACAAGAATGAGCATTTAGGTTCTAAGCCGACTACTGTGGGACCTCTCCTATGGGATCAAAGTGCCACCAAGGCTCAAAATCTGGATTTTCAAACCATGTTCAAGATTCCAAAAGGAAGAGAGATGAGGTGTCTGGAAATCTGGCAAAAAGAGAAGTGGGGATAGTCTGTAAAAGTAGGAAATAATCAGGAGTCCAAAATTAAAGGAAAAAGTAAAACTATCTCTATTTGTAGATGACATAGTCCTATACAAAGGAAATCCCAAAAAATCCATGTGAAAAAATACAGCAAATAATTTCAGCAAAGTTGCAGGATACAAAATCAACATGCAAAAATCAGTTGTAACTCTATACACTCACAATAAATAATCCAAAAAATGAGGAAAAAAAAATCCATGTACAATAGCATAAAAAAGGATAAGATGCTTAAGGAATAAATTTAGCCAATAATTATTTGATTTCCACAACTGCTATGGAAAACAGTTCGGCAGTTGCTCAAAATGCAAGATTTGTACACTGAAAACGAAAAGCACCGCTGAAAATAATTAAGCATGAGCTAAATAAATGGAAAGACATGCCCTGTTCATGGATTGCAAGACATAGTAAAGATTGCAATACTACGCAAAGTGATCTATGGATTTAATGTAGGGAGAAGGCAAGAGAACTAAAATTCAAATAAAGCTACATTCAGAGACGGCAATGTGCTGATCTGCCCTATGGCCAGAACACTAGGCAATGAGGAAACCTGCAGAACAAAGATTTCTGCTGGGATTACTAACAAACCATTTACCCATATCCTGAAGGGAAAACAGCAAAACAGAGTCTCTAAGTCACGCCCTACACAAAATAAACACAAATCATTCATTCCCTACTGCTAAAACCATGGGGAACCTATGGATTAAAGGCTGGGAATTTCATGTTACATAGTCTTATCCTTTCACACTGTATGCCCATACCACCAAAGGAAAATGCGTAAACAAAGTCTTTAAACCATAATGATAGATAAACTGAATTCCCAGGAACGCTCTCAGTATCTTTTTCTCAGTAGCTCTAAGTGTCTTTTTATCTTCCCCGCTATTGTTTCTATCCCTCTGAGTCTCTCTCAGGCTCTCACTCTTTGTCTCTGAGAGGAGACCATGCTTTGTCTATGGAGCGTTACATCTTCTCTAATAAAAAAAAATTTTTTTGAACTCTAACTCTGGTGTGCACTTGAATTCTTTCCTGTGCTCAGTCAAGAACCTTTTCTCTCTCGGTGCAGGACCACTTTGGGGAATTCGCCCTGTCCTGCAACAAATTCAATATGATCAATATGATGCTTATTAAAATCCAATGGCCTTTTTTTGCAAAAAAAAAAAAAAAAAAAAAAAAAAAAAAAAATAATAAATAATTGCAAGGGACCATAAATAACCAAAACAATCTTGTAAAAAATTTTGAGGTCTCACACTTCCTAATTTCAAAACTACCACCAAGCTACAAAAATCAAAACAGCATGGCACTGACATAAGGATAAACATAGAAAGCAATGCAATAATATTGAGGGTCCGGAAATAAACCTATACATCTTTGATTAAGTGATTTTCCACAAAGTCGACATGAACATACAATGTGGAAAGAATGAATTCTTCAACAAATGGTGCTGAGACAACTGGATGTCCACATGCAAAAGAATTAAATTGGACCCTTATCTTACATATATACGAATATTAACACTAAATAGATCAAAGACCTAAACATGAGAGCTAAAAATATAAAACCCTTAGAAGAAAACTCAGTACATATTTCTACTTAACTTGGACTTGACAATGGATTCTTTAATATGACACTGAAATCACAAGAAACAACAACAAAAAGGGAAAAAAATATTACATTGGACTTCCTCAAATTTTAAAACACATGTGCATCAAAGGACACTATAAAGAGAATGATAAGACAGTCATGAAATGGGAGAAAATATCTGCGAATCATATATCTGATATGCGTCTAGCATCTAGAATACATAAACAGTCTTATAACTCAAAAAAAAAAAAGGATAAACAACCCAATCAGAGATGGTCAAAGAATTTAAGACATTTCTCAAAATAAAGTTATACAAATGGACAACAAACACGTGAAAATATGCTCAGTGTCATTATTAATTAGGGAAATACAAATGAAAATAAAAATAAAATACTACTTCACGCCCATGAGAACAACTATAATTTTCTTAAAAAGAAAAATAAAGTGTTGGCAAGGATGGGGATAAATTAAAACCTACATACATTGCTGGCAGGAACTGAAAACGGTGTGGCTGCTGTGGAAAACAGTTGAACAGCTCCTCAAAAAATTAAACATATGGCCCAGGAATTATACTCCTAAATATATAACTAAAATAATTGAAAACAGGTATTTCACCAAAAATGTGTACACAAATGTTTGTAGAAGCACTATTTACAATAGCCAAAAGATGGAAACAACTGTTAACCTAAAAATAAAAAGGCCTTTCAAAGAGAGAGGAAACAAGCATTTATTTGAGATCTGTCCTTATTGAATCGGCTTCACTATTCATTAATAGGATGCATAAATTGGGCACGTGTTCACTATTTGTTTGAATTATTTTCACAGTACTTGGAGATATGACTGAAATGTGTTTAACTCATGGAGAATTATTGAATTCATGAAGGCGTCTGGGAGACACATATGCCCTGTACTGATTCCCATCCTACCCTCGAGTTCTCTGCCCTCCATTTCTGGATGTTGGCCCTACGCCAGCGTTATCGAAGGTTTACAGCTGTGAGGCGCTTGTACATGTTAAAGACTGACAACACACCTAATACATATCTACATTTCACATAGAAATATACGTATCCTCTCACAGAAAGTGGCAGTTTGTGCTATTTTATGACTTAATGACATCTATGACTTGTAAGTTCAAAAATTTATTGCTATATAAAAAGTAAAATATGTTACTTGAAGGTATACTTCTGACTGTTAGTAGCAAAGAAAATAAGCTCCTCATTTTATATGTTTTCAAAACAAAGCAAGTTCATTATATAAAATCTGGAAGTGTTTTTAAAGGGGTGTTTTTTCCTACTCTGTAAAAATCAAAATAGTTCAAAAGTTGGATTACTATACAAGTTACTATTTTAGTCTTTTTTCCTTCATATATTTTCTCCATAGTTCAGATAACAATGTATACACATATTTGTATCCAGCTAGTTTTACTTCATATTATTGCAATCTCTCTTTAAATTACGTATATGTGTGTATATATATATATATATATATGTATATATCAGCTATTAAATGGAAGTACCAAAGTGTTCAATTTTTGAACATTTAAATTATTTCCACTTATAAGTACAAATTAAAACCTTTGTCTTGTATACTAAATTTTTTTAATACACATTTATTCTGTGAATTTTTATTGAATTTGTAAAAGGTATCTATGAAAGAATGTGACCTTGTTTCTTTTTTATTCATATTTTGAAATAACTTCCAGAAAGGTTTACACAGTTGACACTACTTTCATCACACTCACTGGTGTAGATGTTATAATTTCTACAATATTCATCAATAAGAGAACCTGCTTTAATTACCATTTCTGTGTTTGCTATTGAAGCTAAGTATTTTATATTTATTTCTTAACTGGCTATCATTTTCCTTTTTTTCTTTATAATAATTTTATAATAGTGCATTAGAGAGCTTTCTTAGTAATCTCTAGAAACACTTAAGAAAATATTTTAATTATTCCTTTCATAATTTCAGATGATTTTGCCAGTTTATATGCTATAAAACATTGTGAACAAGTTGCTTTGTCCAATAAAAGGTGCTGGAAACTGTGTATAATATAAATCATTTATCTAAAATAAAATAAAAGAAAAAATAAATTATTGGGAGGCTAAGAGAATCTGAGCTGTTATACTTTTTGATGTTTAAACAGTGTATTACATATTCAAAGTTTTAAAATTTATGTACTTACTTCTAAAAGAATCTCATCTCACACTGATCAGTGTCTATCATAAAAGCAAATAAGAGAGTGGAAAGATAACACCTTAACTATTAATTAACTAGGTTTTATATGAATTCCTTGCGGAATGTCATGAAAATCTGTTATATTCATCCTGGGGTACCCTCCAAGATGGTCCTCAAGGGTGACACCCTCTGGTATTCCTGCCCGTATATGGTCCACTGCCATATATATCAAGGTCGGTCTGTGTAACCAATAGCACACAAAAGTGATATATTTTACCTCCGAGGCTAGGTAGCCACTTCTTTGCTCTCTTGGATCACTCATTCTGCCAGACGCCAGCTGAGAAGCATGTGACAAGGAACTGAAGCCTCTTGCCAACAGCCAGTCAAGTTTAGAAGCTGACTATCTTATCCATTCAAGCTGCTCTCATAAAATATCAGATTGGATAGTTTATAAACAACAGAAATTCATTGCTCACAGTTCTAGAGGCTGGAAGTCCAAGATCAGGGTGCCATCATGGTCAGGTGAGGGTCCTCTTCCATGTCAGACTTCTCATTATATCCTCACATAGCAAAAGGGGCAAGGGAGCTTCATGGGATCTCTTTTATAAGAGCACTAATCCCAATCATGAGGCTCTACTCTCATGACCTATCAGTTCCCAAAAACCCCACGTACTAATACCATCATATTTGGGGGTTAGGATTTCAATCTGAATTTGGTGGGTGGGGAGGGACATGAACATTCAGACCATAGTACTAATCCTCCAGCCCGTCAGGCTTTCAGATGATTGTAGCTCCAGCCAACATCTTAATTGCAACCTCATGAAAGCAGCAGAGCCAGAAACACTGAGCTAAGAAAATTCCAAACTCCTAACTCTTGGGTATCATAAGATAAATGTGCATTTGTTGTTTTAAACTGATGAGTTTAAGGTAATGTTTACTACAGCAATAGATAACTAACATAGATTTCGATACCTGGAAGGGGAGTGCCACTGTAACAAATACTGTTACCTAGTCTACTGCCATGCTACCCTGAACAAGCCCAATCCTGTCTGATCTTGGAAGCTAAGCAGGGTCTGGCCTGGTTAGTACTTGGATGGGAGACCACCTAGGAAGGCCAGGTGCTGTAGACATAAAAAAAGAAGAAATAAGGGATTGTAAACTGACAAGGTCCTTGCAATCTGTGAGGTCAACCAAGGGTTGCCTCGTCTAAAAAAAAAAAAAAAAGAAAGAAATACTGTTACCTAAAATATGGGAGTAGTTTTGGAACTGGACAGTGCTCAAAAGGAGTTTGAGGAAAGTTTAAGTGTAAATACAAGCCTTATTAAAGAAAAAAAAAAAAACTGAAATTTGAGGTGGCTCCGGTGTGGCTTAAAAGAAATATGTTGTTAGAAAATTGAAAAAGTAGTTATGTAGTAGCAAAAAGCTTTGTAATCTTCAAAGGTAGAGCTTAATTACCCTCCCCTTGATATGTGGGCTGGACTTAAGTGTCTCCTTTCTAATGAATAGAGTACAGTGGAAATGACAAAGTGTAACTTCTGAGACTCAGTCATAAAAGGCATTGCAGACTACTTGCTCACTCTCTTGGATCACTTGCTCTAGAAGCCATCTAGTCATGTTTTGAGAACACTCAGCCTAGTAGAGAGGCCCACGTGGCAAAACTGAGACTTCCTCCTAACAGCCAGCAAAGAACTAGTGTCCTTTCATCAGCCATGTGAGTGAGCCACCTTGGAAGCAAATCCTCCAGCTTTAGTCAAGCCTTCAGGTAACTGCAACCTCATGAAACCCTGATGCAGAACCACCCAGCTAAATTGTTCCTGGATTCCTAGCCCTCAGTAACAAGTGTGAGATAATGTTTTTTAAGCTGTTAGTTCTGTGGTAATGTTATACAGCAATAGATAGTACATTCCCAACTTTTAACTGTTGTTAGTCCAGTGGTTCTTCCTGTTTGGTCCAGTTTTAGCAATAATCCTGCTGGGTCAGTTGGGAAAAATCCTCACCCTTGATATCTGATCAAATTCCTTATTCGCCACCATCGATATCTTATCACCTTGGCCTGTCTTCAGTAATAATCCTGTCAAGTTGGTTTAGCCAGAATCTACCTTACCTCTGAAGTTTCCTCGTAGTTACTCCTCATCCACTGACACCACCCTGTTTCAATTTTGCCTTTGCTGGACTCAGAGTTAAGCTCAATCTCTCTTTCACATTACAAAACCCCATTGTAGTAGTCCTCCCTTGAATAAGGTTTTTCTTATGGTCTTCAACAAATGTCAAGGATAGTTTAACATTTCTGTTTTGCTACTAGAAATTACTCACAAATTAATATTTTCATGCCTTTATATTTTATATAATATTCATTTGAGGATAAATTTCTAGATTAAAACATTTCATATTTTAACTATAGAAACAAAAAACATTTTTTTTTCAGTAACTCATGTAGTAATTTGTAAAGGATGTATATATAAATAGACATGTCAGTGTGTACACACACACACCCTCGAAACTCAAGGAAAACTAAATTCTCAGCAACACTGTAAATGAAGATTAAAACATTAAACCTGCAAATTTTAAAATCTTTATAATTAACTTACAAAAAAATGTGTGGAGAATTTAAACTTTAATAAAAATGAAAATATGCATCAAAATATTTGGAATTCAAACAAAACTATAAACAGAGCGGGCAATCTTAAATCCCTTAATACAAGGGGGAAAATTAGCTTTTAAAATAAAAGACCATTAAAAAAATACACACAATCCTAAATATAGTAGGTATACAATGGATTAAGGCAAAAAAAAAAAATAACAAAAACAAAATTAGTTGGGATAATAAATCAAGGGTTGCTTCTTAGAAAAGGTAAATCGGAAACATCGATAAAACTGTACCAAATCTAATGAGGAGAAAAGGAAATAAATACATTTCAATATTAGAAATGGGAAAGGGAATGAGATTCTGAGTAGAATGGATAATATTCAACCTCACGTGGAAATATTTTTGCTTCAAGAAAGGAAAATTTCTAATAGAAAAGATGTGAATACAGCTGAGAAAAATCTTGAGCTAGTAAAGTAAATCATTGTTTCAATAGATATTGTAAACTATCCAATAGAACTAAATAATAATGATTCTTTTAAGATTCTAAAGACAAAAAGAAAAATTCATTAAGCAACATACTCACTACCTTTAATAGTAAAGTATTTCTCATTAAAACCCCAAGGCCAAGATAGCCCATTTTCATATCATTATTTAGAAGTTCTGGCTAATGCAATAAGATTAGAAATAAACACAACCAGCAGTAAGGCAAAGAATTTTAGAGATACTAAAATAATTTTAATAAAACTGAAAATTTGCCATGTTATTGGTGAAAGGACAAATAACAAAAACAGTTCTTCAAAAAAAAAATTTTTATTACTATAATTGCTACTTTACTTACAATTTTTGGCAACATTAATAAAATAATAAATTTTATCTGAAAGAACAAGCAAGCAAAATAGACAGGGAAGTTCACAAAGGGTAATAACAAAATAGTAATCTTGACATATACTCAATATATTTGTAAACAAAACAAAGTGACATTGCCTTTTAAAAATCTAGAGGTATCAATGGCAAAACAGAGAAAGCTCCTGAAGGAACTCAACTCACTATATTAATTTTCTTTTGATTGCAGGCACAGAAATGGACTCAAGCTAGCTCAATTCTAAGAGAGAAGCAAAGTCCTTGGTAATGATCTCTTCCCAGCTTTTTGTGAAAACCCAGGAAATTTAACTACATTAGAGAGGGAAGAAAAGAGAGGGGAGACATAAAGTGCCTTTAGAGGAGGGAAAAGGTGGTGGGCGATTTCATTGTCAGTGCCATTTTAAGAACATTGGTGAAGTTCAATGAACCAAAGTAAGTGTCAAACAATTAATCGAGGTAGCAAGCCATGCAGGTCTAAGTGAAGCGTGTTCTAAGACAGAGAACAGCAGCTGCAGTCTTTGGATTGGGAAGAAATATGATTTGCTTGAGGAAAAGCAAGGCCAGTGTATCAAAAATAGTGCATCGGTGGAGAAGATGGTAGAGTAACATGGCAGAGAATGAAAAACAGAAAGGAGGTAGGCAGGGGTCATATCACTGAAATCTTGGCAATAAATAACAATTTGCACTCTTACAGAGCACACTTTAGTGAAATAGCAACAACAGTAATAGCGTTGATAAAACTAAGAACCCACAAACACACAGAACTAAAACATTTTATATTTTTACCATAAAACAGAATAAGATAAGTATGTAAAATTCCGGAGATCTACTTATACACAGAAGTTTCTACCTGAGACCAGAACAAGTGGCGCGCGCGCGCGCGCGCACACACACACACACACACACACACTTTTCTACACCTAAATAAAAGAGTTCAGGCTGAAATTTCAGCAAAGTGCCTAGGCCCAAGCAAACTAACTGAAAAGGCCTAGTAGAATTTTCAAAGTGCAAATCGATCAAACATTGAGCAAATAAATACAACAGAATGTACACTGAGGACATTATCTAAAACATAGACAATATACTCACAAACATTATATTGTAGTCTTTCCTCCCCAATTCTAAGAGGGATGCTAAGCTCTTGATTACCACTTCCCAGCTTTTTGTGAAAGCTTAAGGAATTTAACTAGATTGAGGAAGGAACAAAGGAGTGGGGAGAGATAAGATGCCTTTAAGGAGGAGAAGAAAACAAAGGGGGGAAAGGAGAGATTTCTCCTGGCTTCAGTGAATAGCCAGGATCCCAGAGTCCTTGAGTGGTGCACAGAGGCCGCTAGGTCGGGGTTGGAAGAAGGGATGGCACCAGAACATACCAAGGGAGATTATACCCTGGGGACTCAGAGAAGCAGCCAAGGTCACTGATGTTCAGAAACCAATACTCAGAGGGTACTCCACAGTTTTGTGAAACAGCCCTTAGAGATGGCAAGAAAAAAAGGTTCCCCCACAATATAGTCACCTATTAGATAGGTGGAGAGATTACATCAAGGACAGTAACTCTGACCTAATACTTACTGAAATAAAAGAGACATTTCTTGCACATTGGAGTGTGTCAAGTAAGAACCAAACAGTATTAATTTCAAAAAATGGGAAATTACACACACAAGAGAATAATAACTGTTAACTATTATACATTCATGTCCAAGGCAAGATACAAAATTGCACAATTCACATATTCAATTAGGGTAAGATACAGGTACACAGAAAAATATAAGAAAAAGCCCTATAATGGGCTTAATTTTAGTCAGTCACCCTGGGCTATTTTTATCCACTGTACCTACTGTTCTTGGACAACCCCATTCCAGTTTAACACTTAGGGAACTAAGTTTAACTCAGTCCATGAACTGAACAAGATACAACTCGTTTGGCCCTTTTCTGTTAAAATTATGTGTCCAGTACAGTTCAAACTATGGATATCAAGGCTTCTTTCCCTTGGGAAACTTTACTTTCTTTACTGCTTGGCTTCCAGGAATATGGCTCGTTCAACCTGACTAAAGGCCAGCCAGAAAAGAGAGGGGAGGGAACAAATCGAATTCCCCTGCTGATCATTCAACAAGAGGTCCACTGGCACCAGGCCCCATTCTATTAGCTACTTCTGCTTCTCCAGCTAAAGCCAATGACACACTGTGGTTGTTTGATGTCTGCAGGGGCTGCTCACCAAACATAAGCATTCTATTGTAATGATTTTGCTTCCTTAGATGTTCTTGAACTAGGAAAAAGACACTCTAACACAGTGTTCCTGCTGCCTTGGCTCCAAGACTTGAGTCAATGTGTGCCTCTCTCTCAACTAGAATAGAGCGCCACTGCTCTCCGCTGACTAACCTTCCACCTTCTGGTCCCACTCATGCCACAGCTTCTCCTCAACTTCTCCACATCTGGGCTTGCAGAGCCAGGTTATTTCAGGCCAACACTATACAGGCACTTCTGGGAGTTCAGCAGCAAACACGACCGTGCCATAACAAAGCGATTCCAGAATGACTAGAGTTAATATTGAAATCTTCAAGGCATGGAAAACGTAGAAAATAAACTTAGTACTTAATATTTTAAAAACTCCACAGATTCTATATACAGAAAGAAGAGTTTTCACACTTACTAGTAACATGAAAGTACCAAAATAATAAATAGGTTACCAACGTTTTTTCTTTCACATACATATACTCACACAAGCACCTTTCGTGTTAAGCCAGACAGTTACATGAAAACTAGATAATATATTTTTAAATAACAATCTCAACATTCAGATCAAACAATACTGTATTTCATGAATTAAAAAAAATTCAAAAATGATCCAATGGTTTCACCATTTTTCAAGCTATTAAATAACATATGGTTTGTACTTTTTGTTTTTCCAGGGTTTTGGCTGAATGAAATATTTCCTTTACATTTACTGAAACTAGGATTAACGGTTTTTTTTTGAAATTCTACTTCTAGGCCTGGGAGGTGATGGTTCAGAATCAGACGTGCTCACAGTAATGGATGCTACCTCCACTGACCCTGGCTGAAGAGGTCCTGGTGATACCTGAATAACAACTTTTGTTTCAGGAGGCAATCCTTCTAGTTGCTTAGGCTTCTTAAACATTTGATGACAGTGGGTCTTGTGCTCCATTTTCTCCTTGAAAGTTAAAAACTGTAGCCGGCATTTGGAACATTGGTGAACACTCTTTTCCCAGTGTCCTCTATAATGACACATGTAAGGTGTTGCAGTTTTAAAATTTTTGAGACAAAATGGACAAAGCAAATTCTTAGTGTTTTCATGGCACGTTCTGAAATGTGTTTCCACATCAGCAAAGGCCGACGATCTATAATTGCAAACCTGGCACACGTAGGGCATTTCCCCAGGCTTGTGATTGTCCTTCATGTGTTGTAAGAGAACCTGATCTGTTTCAAATGACAATTCACAAATTTTACAAACAGCAGAGGGCTCCTTGGAGGTGTGTACACTTTCAATGTGACACTGCAGTTGGAAGGGAGTGGGAAACTGCCGGTGGCAGTGCTGGCAGGTGGTGTGGATTTCCCAGTTGTCTCCCCTCTGTTTCTCAAGTTCCAAATGGTGCTTCACATGGTTCATAAATTTGACATTCTTTAGAGCTTTCAAGCAGCTGAAGCATTTAAAGGCTGTGTGAGTCTTCTGTTCTAGCAGCCCATCTCCTTTATGCTGTCCGTAGTAGAAGTCATGAAGTAACATGATCAGATTTCCTTTCTTAGGATCGACAGTCTTATTTTGACTTGCTAGACTGGAAAAGTCTATTTTTGTCACACTGTCCTTTGGAAAAGCTGTTGGAAAAGGTGCTCCATTCTGAAAAGGGTTTAATGAGGTATGAATACCATTTGAGGGTGTGCTTTGCTGAGTAGTCATTGTATGAAAGATATTTGAAGGGGACAAAGTTGAAGAACAGCCCACAATGGTTCCATCACTGAGTTTAGGCCTTTTGGGATTTACACTGTTTATCTCAGAAGTAGAAAGTTGCTCTGATGTGCAAGGAGTTTTATTCATACCTCCTACAGAAAGTGCTGCTCCTACTGGATGCTCCAATGAACTTGTGAATGTTCTCAAAGGAGAACATAACTCTGAAGAGCTTTTAGGCACGACTTGTGGTGAATTATTTTTATAATCAGGTTTAGACAAAGGCTCAATAATAATAGGACTATCTGTTGATCTTGATTCAGATTCAGAAACGGGAAGGACAGCCACTGCTTCTGACGTAGGGGTCCCAAGACTTACAGGCTGCAATTTGTGAGTTCTATTTTTTCTGATGTGACCATACTTTTTTCTCCTTAAATATGAACCTGGGGTGACTCTGTTCAAAATGTTTGAAACGACTGGTTTTGAATGTGAAGTAACCCCAACAAAGATCAGCTCAGCATCTTCATTTGCATGTTCCACCCCAACAAAGATAAGCTCAGCATCTTCTTCCTCTACTTGTTTGGTTTCTTCTATGTTCTTCTGTGGTTCTGGCTCTTGTTCTTCCTCACGTAACATACATGGTGGTTCCATTTCTAATTTTTTATTCCTGAAGGGTATGGCCACAAGTCTCAGTGCTTCCTTTATATAAACTGCCACCTAGGTACAAAAACACTACACACATCAGTAAGCACAGAAAAAAATGTGTTAACTCATTTCTCTTCAAAACTCTAAGATAGTTATAAATATCCTTATTTTACACATAAGGACACTGAGATCAAAGAGGATAAACGACAACTTAAAAATGTGATTACAAGTCTGTGTGACTCTAGAATCATAGCTTTGTCCTGTGATTATGATCTTTTCTATTAACAAAAAAATACAACAATTAATCACTAGACAAAATCATATGTAAATGACAAGTATGTATGTATGTATGTATGTATGTATGTATGTATGTATGTATGTATTTATTTATTTATTTTTTTTTTTTAACAAAGGTACCATTGCAGAGTGTTTAGAAATATGGGCTTTGGAGTTAGAGATGATTAACATGGAATTCTAAGTTGACCACACATCAGCTGTATCTTCTTTGGCAAGTTTATCCCTTTTAAATGTGCTTCTATACCTTAAAAGCAAAAACTCTTATTACTTAGATAAGGTAACAGCTCTTTTTCAAAAGCATCAGCTATTCAATGGCAGTTTCCTTTGTAGTAGAATTGGAGGAATATTTATATTAAATGCACATATTTCAATTGATTCGCACATACTAATTTCATAAATATTAATATAGAAAAGTATCAAATGACTAAGAATAACCTAAACCTAGTTAGCACACAGTATAATTCAATGTCCTAGTGTTTAGCATATGCCTAGCAAATTTGAAATGAACTCTTAATAATCCCATCCCAACTCAAGACCCTAATTATAATCCATTCACTGATGTCTCTTAAATTTCTTCCCCCACTGACTGAACTTACATCCAACAGTACTTCTTCCCTTACCCCACTTCAGTCTCTTTTCTGCGTGGCATAGTGATTCTATTAAAACAAATCAGATTGTATCACTGCTCAGCTCAAAACTCTTTAATGGCTTTCTGGTTCACTCAGTAAAGGGCAAGTCCTTCCAGTGCCTACAAGACCACACATACCTTCAGCCTTGCATACCACCCTGCAGTTAGTTACCTCATTCCTCTACCCATCCACTTTTGCTCTCACCACACTAACTTCCTTGCTATTCCTTGAATACATTAAACACTTTACCTTGCCTAGGGACCTTGTATTTGCTGTCCCTCTAATATAAATGCTCATCATCCAGGTACCTGCATGGCTGTCTCCTCACCACCCTCTGGACTCTGGGAGTCTAGGATGGGAACAACTATTAAACCAAGGTTGCTCTTTGTCAAAAGACACAACTTTTTCTAAAGAATGGAGAAAAGTCAAAGATTTAGACACCTGCCACCATTTCCACTTGGTACCTTTCTGATCTCTTCTCCCACTATTCTAACATTCATTCACTCTAATCTAGCCACAGTGGTTTCCCTGCTGTTTCTTAAACATTCCCTTGAGTTTCTGCCTGAAACTCCTGTTTCTCAGATACCATCATGGTTAACATTTCTATCTCCTTCAAGACCATGTCCAAATTTACCTCTCTCTGAGACTTACTCTAACAACCCTATCTAAAATTGCCACATCCCTATCTACCCTACATTCAATCACATGACCCAGCCCTATAATAATTTTCCTAATTTCATAACATCACCTGCTATTTCACCAGAGAAATGTACCTGGTCAATAAGCACAAGAAATACTGCTCAACATGATCAGTCATTAGGGAAATATAAATCAAAATCACAATCAGATATAACTTCATACCCACTACTGTCTATATTCAAAAAGAGAAACAAGTGTGGCAGAGGATGTGGGGAAATTGGAATCCTCATTGATTGCTGCTGCAATTGCTGTAAACAGTTGACAGTACCTCAACAATTAAATATATTTACCATATGACCCAGCAATTTCACTGCTAGGTATATAGTGAAAAGAACTGAAAACATAACTCCACACAGAAACTTGCACAACAATGTTCACAGCAGCATTATTCATAATAGCCACAAACTGCAAACAATCCAAACATCCATTAATTGAGGAATGGATAAACAAACTGTGGTATAGCCAGCCATACAAAAGAATATTATTCAGCCATAAAAATGAATAAAGCATCACTATACATACATGACATGGATGAACCTTGTAAACATGCTAAGTGAATAAAGTCAGACACAAAAGACCATACGGTTTATGATTCCACTTACATAAAATGTCTAGAATAGGCAAATTCATACAGACAAAAATAAACTAGTGGTTACCATGGGCTGGCAGAAAAAAAGGAGTAGTGAGCCAAAGTTGAGTGAATAACCCCCAAAATATTAGGTCTTAATCCCTGAAACATGTATATGTTACTTGATTTGGGAAAAGGGTCTTTGCAGATATGATTAAATTAAAGGTCTTGAGATGAGGAGATTATCCTAAATTACACAAATGGACCCTAAATGCCAACACATGTGTCCTCATAAGAGAGGAAGATTTCACATATACACTTGGAGAGAGCGATATAAAGACAAGCCAAGGAATTCCAGCCATGACCACAAGCCGGAAGAGGCAAGGAAGAGATTTTCCCCTAGAGTGTCAGGGGGGAATGCAGCTCAGCCATCACTTTGATTTGGGTCCAGTGATACTGATTTTGAATTTCTGGCCTCCAGAACTGAGAAGAAATACATTTTCCTTGTTTTAAGTCACCATCTTTGTTAATCTGTCATAGTAGCCACAGGAAACTAATATAGGGAATAACTGCTAATGGATACATGGTTTTAAGAATGATGAAATGTTTTAGAGTTAGATATCAGTAAAGGTTGTATAATTTTATAAATACACTAAAAATCATTCAATTTTAGACTCTAAAGAGTGAATTTTATAGTATGTGAATAATACTTCAATTAAAGAAAAAAGCTTAGCAATAGGCTATGTGACTCCCCCACATCCCAACAACTGATGCTAAATTTTCGAAGCCCTTAAGGGGACTTCGTTCATGTAACAAGAGTTAGGTAATTAGAATTATGGTAACAATGCAAACTAATCTAGTCAATAAAGAGAGTTAAAGCTAGGGATCAATTTATCAATTTGTAGTGGGAGACATACCTACCAAGGAAGGAAGACTTATCTTCTTGCAGAGTGGATATTTCTCTGATGCTAAAGACTTAGAACACCAAATTAATTATACAGTCATGCACCACAAAACAACATTTTGATCAACACAGACCACATATAAAACAGTGGTCCCATAAAATTATAATGGAGCTAAAAACTTCCAGTTGCCTAGTGACATCGTAGACTGTTGTAATGTCATAGTGCAATGTATTACACAAATACCATTGTGTTACAACTGCCTATGCTGTACAAGTTTGTAGCCTAGGAGCTGTAGGAAAACCGAATCTGTCACTCTAAAATATCCATTTGGCATAAGGATTATCATAGGCTGGTTAATTTTAAGAAACAGAAGACATGGGAAAAGCTCTGAAAACCAAGAAGTTACCCTTTGTAAAAGACACTTAAGAGAAATCTCCTCTTGTAAAGATGTCTCCCTGGCTGTACCAGGAAGAGGGAAAAGACCTCACCTTTAGAAACTCTCATTAATATAGAAGACAAGGAATTAAACTACTTACCCTTACCCTTGTTTACTGTGCTTTTCCTCGTAACCTTGCATAACTTACTCTCCTTACTCTTAAGGTCTTCCATTGTCTTCAACTGAAGACAGTATTTACAATGGTGTCTTCACCTATACTGGCAAGTTCCTCAGTCTCCCTGGTCAAGCCCATGTATATAAGAGGTATACTTGTTATTAACTTTTTTTTTTTCCTGTTAATCTGTTATTACAGAGATATCTCAGCCAAGAGCCCAGAAGGATAAAAGGAAAATTATTTTCCTCCTCTACAGAGCAACAGGCTATACCATATAGCCTAGGTATATAGTAGACTATGCTGTCTAGGTTTGTGTGAGTTCACTCTATGATATTCACATGACTAAAATTGCCTAAAGATGCATTTCTAAGAAAGTATCCCCATTAAGTGGCACATGACTATAAGTAGACTTACTAAATATCCAGGTTTAACCAGGACAATTCCAGTTTAACCTGCTGTCCTTATGTATTTATTAATAGTGCCACTTTTCACTATTAAAAATATCCCATTCTGGGTGATAAATTAGTCAATCAAATTATAAGGAATCTGGAGGTTGGGGAAGTGGTGAGAGCATATTCCATGCAGGCCAGATGGGCTCTGTGATGAATCTCTACATAACTAGTATCTCCCTGCCTTTGGGAAGCTCCCAGGGGGGAAATCCTGGTAAGACTTCTTCAGATCATTCATATTTTGTTTTTGAATGTACAGAACTAATGCTTAAACTCTCAGAATGGTATTATTCAACATTATTCAAATGACTAGCTGATTAATTTGTACATTTAAGAAAACGAATGAGAAACAGACCTAGGTATACAAGTAGTTTACAAGGACCTTACAATGGATAAGGTTAAAATAGCTTGCACTCACATTTATAAAGTTTTAAGAAGGCAAAAAATGAAAGTCACTATTATTATTTTTTTTAGCATATCAAATTGACCCTAAGGTAATATCCCCTTGTAACTCCTGGGTCCAAAAAAAAAAAAAAAGGAGGAAGAAAAAAATCTTTTTTTAATTAGGGAGAAACTTATTGGAAAGATGATCATTCTATGTGTGGTCATACATATAATTTTGGCAATGTTTTCATGACTGCTATTTTGAGTGAACTATAACTATAAAATATATCGAATGAGTAGAATTAAAACATATCCCTGTTTACAAAAGGCTGAGAAACAGAGAACTTACACATGAATGAAATGATAAAGAGTTTGCACAGTTCTGACAGAGAAAGGGAAAGGGGATAGCATCAAGGTGGTGTCTGAGAGGAATCTGGATACAAGACCACACACTCAAAAGTTTGGTGAGCCTACCACATGCCAGGTACTGGTCTAGGTACAAAGGATACAACAGTGATCCAAACAAAGACCCTTTTCTTCATGGAGCTGACATTCTAATAGGAATTACTAGAAAGTAATTTTTAATATAGACATAAAATGTTATTACATATATTATTATATTTTGTAACATGTAATATATAATAAAATACATGAAACACTATATTATATATTAAATATATTTATGTATATGTAAAATTTTAAACAGTTATAAATGCTAAAGAGAAAATAAAGCAGGAAATGGGCCAGGTAGTATGGAGGCAGGTTTTTACATGATATGGTTGTGGATATCTGGGAAAGAGTACTCCAGCAGAGGAAACAACAAATACAAAGTCTTTGAGACTGGAGCATGCTTAACAAATTTAAGGAATGGACAAGAGGCTAACATAGGCAAGCCAATGGAAATAGAAAGAAGTTGGAGATGAAATCAAAGAACAAAGTCTTTGTAGTGGAGCAGAGCCAAGATCAGGTAGGTTGATGAAGGCCATTCTAAGTTCTTTGGTTTTCACTCTAAACATGATGAGAAGTCACTGGGAAGTTTTTAAGTGTGCAGTAATATGATCTGACGTTCAACAGATGAGTCTGGGTGCTGTGCGAAGAAATAGACTTTAGAGGGTAATATTGGGAGCAGGAAGACAAGGTAAGAGGCTACTGAAATAATATAGACAAAAGATAATGTTAGTACCAGACAGGATGGGAAAAAAAGGTACTAAGAAGAGGTCAGATTCTAGATCAATTATCTTGAAGGTCCACAAGATTTGTTCACGGATTGGATTTGGGATGTGAAAGAGGGAAGGCTGACATATAAGAGGTGATGCTGAGCGATAAATATATGATACCAGAGCTCAGGGAAGGTATGGGCCAGATATACATATTTTGGAGTCTTTGGCATGTAGTGTTATTTAAAACACAAGACTGAATGAGATCACCTAGGAAAAGAGATCTAAAATCTAAACCCTGTGGTATTCCACTGGTTAGAGATCAGAAAGATGAGAAGGAACCAGAAAAGAATATGAAGAATGAAGTTATATGAAGAATGAAGTTACAACTGTGGCAGCATGGGGAAGTGGAAGAGGGAGGTGTCAAGATAAAAGCATCCCTATAATCCAAATGAGGAAATAAACCACTCTGACAAATACTGCCAATAGAGCAAATAAAATCTTAAAAACTGACCACTGAATTAAACATATGAAATTTATTGGTGACCTTGACAAGAATAGATTTAAAGGGTTCAAAGGAAAATAGGAGGAGTCAGCAAATATGAACAATTATGGCGAAATTTTTCTGTAATGACAAGCAAATATGAAATAAAATAGGCAGAAGAGGAATGTCCTATCAAAAGATGAATTTTTAATGACAGGTGGCATTACAATCAGTCTGTTTTCAGGAATGAAACAGAAAAACAGACAACTTAATTCAGAACTCAGAGGAGACTTGCTGGACCAATATTACTAGATAAACAAGAATTGCTTTGATCTAATACACAAGTAGAGGTTTTGGCCTTAGCTTGGAGCCAAATAATGCACCCATAGTAATAAAATAATGCCTGAGATCATATGGAGAAAGGTTGGAACAGCAGATAAATAGCTGTGGTAGCCAGCTTCCAAGATGGCTCCAAATGAATCCTACCTCTTGGTATTTACTCTTGTGTAGCCCTCTCCCACCCTATCACAGGATTGGCCTGTAGGACTGAGCAAATACAGCACAGCTAACTTTCAAAAGTCTGCACTTCACCTTGGGTGCAAAATCTCTCTTGAATCATTCGTTCAAGGAAAAGCCAACTGCCATGACACAAGCAGCTTCGTGGAAAGACCCAGAGTGAGGAACCAAGGCCCTATGCTAAAACTGAGCTTAGACAAAGATCAAGCCTGCAGATGTAATCAAAAGTCTGACTTACAACCAACCTCATGAGAGGCCCTGAGCCATAACCACTGAGCAAACCACTCTCAGATTCCAGCCCTTCGGAAACTAAGAGATAATAAACATTTATTTTAAGGTATTATGTTATAAGATAATGTGTTATACAGCAATAGATAAGTAACTGTACAATGGGTCTCACTGAGCTGTATGCACAAGTTGCTAAGCATACAACTTACCTATAAACTTGCCTACAGGCATGAAATGAATTTAGATGGCCTCCCCTATCCAGCCACATTCAATTACAGAAATAAATCTCTTACAGATTAAAATGATTACCACAATACTCATTTACCCTGAATGAACCATTTTAATATTTTAGCTGATATCTTATGATATGTGTATCAGCCCATTTTAGCCTCAGAACATGGTTAAAGAAATCAGCTTACCATAGCTTTAAAATGTATGGTGCACCTACCTTTATTTTAGGTGAAAAAAAATGTCGCCACCACCCTCACTTTTTTTAAGGAAGCAGTTTAGAGGGTTCCAAAATTATTTAAATCAATGACTGTCCTGAACTTACCCTACACATTCAACTGTATATAATATACATTTGGGAAACAGTGTCTAAATAGTAGTGTTTAGCACATGAGAGAACAAGCAAAAAACTGAAGGAAAAAAAGATATAAGCTTGGTCCTCATGGTAGACTTCTCTCATCTTACCTCAGGTTTGCACTGAAACTTCTAAGAATTTGAGATAACTCCAGGCAGGAGAAGATCACATCCTTGAAGCAACCAGAGAAAAAGATAAGGTTACTTACATGTTACAGAATATTTTTCTATCCCACTGTTTACCTGATATTGCCATTTGGATGTTTTTCAAGCATCCCCTTCTTACCCAGAGGAGAAAACTGAATTCCTTTTCTCAAACCTGTTCCTCCAATCTACCCTATCTCAGTAAAGAAATCACTCCATCTGGGACCTGCCCAAATCAGAAGCCTCAAAATCACTCCTGGTCATGGCTCTCAGGGGAACTTTATTAGGGCCTAGGCTGCTTTAGAGTCCAGGCAGAGAGATACAGTAAACGAGAAAAATAAAGAGCTGTGGGAGAGGGACCAACAAATCAATGTTTAAATGCTTTAAAGGTCTTAAAGGGTCTAGACCAACAGATGTTCAGAATCGGAGTGAGGCTGGGGTTACAAAATCCCGGTTTCAGATTTTTCACTGTGTTAAGCTTCACAAGAGACCCCCGCGGGGGAAGAGAGAGGGGAGGGCATCAGGAGCCAGGCCTGGCCCCTTCTTCAGGATTGGGGGATGGGGTCGCCCCGTCAGGGTCGGGGAAGGAAGGCTACTTAAAAGTGGCGCCTGCTGAGTTTAGGGACGGGAATGTGTGTGAGGGGGATCTTTGGACCCACGGGGGCCGCTCACCCGCGGCGACACAGGACAGGCCGCTGAGCTGTGCAAGGCCAGGCGCGGTGTCGCGACCCGAAGAGTCCCTTTCATCTCCCCTCAAGGAACACTTGGGCCGCGCCACCCCCCGCCCTTACCAGTCCCTGTCCGCGGCGATCATAGAGCTGCCGGCGGCGCACCAGGCCTAAGGCAGTCCACCCGCGAAGCCCGAAGCGCCGATGTCTCCTCAGCCCAGGCGCCGCCGACGCCGCCGACGCCTCCACACGCGCGCCCGCTGCAACCAGTGACTGGCTGCCAGGTGAGGCGTGAGGCTGGCTGGGCTCCGGGTGCTGCGATCTGATTGGCCGCAAGGACGGGTCGGGCGCATGCGCGCTCTCTGGCGCCCCTGGTGGCGACCGCTGGGGGCCCCTAGTGGCGACGGGCTGAGAGAGGTGTGGGCAGAGCTGTAACTGAGTCTCTGGAGGGGTCTTGGGTGGTCAAGGTTTCACAGAAGGCCAGGGTTCAGGTTCAATGGGCGGGCTCCCAGTCCATCAGAAAATAGGCTTGCTCACCTGGCGTCCAGCTCTAATAATCCTCAAGTGTGGTCCCTTCATAAAAATACTAGCTTCCTGCTCCATGCTTAAATTAAGGACCTTAGCCATGCAACTGAGTATCACCGCCCATTCTCTCAAAGTTGCATCTGGGGCCAATCCAATCTAGCCTGCCGCCTAGTTTTGTACAGCTTGCAGTAAGCTAAGAATAAGCCTTACATTTTATTTTTTAAAGGCTGGGGGGTGGGGGGGAACCGCAAAGAATATTATCTTGTGTGAAAATTACATGAAATTCAAATTTAAGTCTCCACGAATAAAGTTTTATTGGGATACAGGACATGCCCATTCCTTTAGATATTGCCTATCATTGCTATCCTGTTACAACAGCAAAGTTGACTAATTGCCAGAGGTCATATTCGCAAAGCCTAAAGTATTTACTATCTGACCCTTTACAGAATTATTTTTCATTGTCCAATTCTGCCAGACGTGTGTCTTAGTAATACTTGGGCGGGGGAGAGGGGAACACCTTTGGATTTTCTTAATCTATAATTCCATTTTCTTTTCTATTTCACTTTTTTCCTCCACTCTTCATTATTTCTATTATTTTTTCATCTCTACGGGTTCTTTTGCTCCTCTTTACAACTTTTTTAGATAAATGCCTAGCTCATTTGTTTTATTTCTTTATGTAACGCTATAAATTTCCCTTAATTTACTCAGGTGCCAATTTAACTGTCTTGCAATTTTTGCTTTATATGTTCCTTATCATTCAGTTCCAAGTATGTCCTAATTTCCCTAGTGATTCTTTTTTTAACACAAAGGTTACATAATATGGTATTCATTTTCCAAATCCATGAAAATTCTTAAAACTGTTTCTTTATCAATTTCTCACTTTGTTGTATTATGGTCAGACACAAAGTCTAAGCTATTGATCCTTTGTATTTGCAAATTTTTGTTTAGTGAAGTGTGTTGTAAATATGAAGGGGATGTAGATATGGAGAAAATATTTACTATGTCTGAAATGTACATATGTGAAATGACCTCCTTTAGACCTCAAAATTACTCCAATATCCTTTCAGTAAGTAATCAAGTAAGCTCTGGGCTTTATTAAAATTTCACCAATTTTTCTACTAATGTCCTTTTTCTGATCCAGATTACTATACAGGATATCACAATGCATTTTGTGATAGCGTCTCCCTAGCCTACTCTGTAAAACTTTGTTTTTCATGACCTTGACGGCTTTAAGAAGTCCTTAAAGGTTAGGTATTTTGCAGAACATTTCTCAATACAGACATGATGTTTTCCTCATGGTTACACTAGAGTTATAGGCTTTTAGAATTCTATCACAGAGGTGATGTATCCTTCTCATCGCTTCCCATTAGGGATACATGCTATCGCTAGTGTTTAGTATTAGTTCTCTACCTTAAAGTTACTTTATTTTCTCTTTCCATATTCTAGTCTTTGGAAGCAAGTCACTAAATCTAACCTACACTCAGGATGGGGCATGGAGTCTCATGGAGGGGAGAGTATTTATAAGATTATTGAGAGTACACAAATTACTTGGCATTTATTTATAAGGGAGATTTGTTTCTTCTACCTTTAAATTTAATTTTAGGTAAATTAAATTAAAAATTCAGTACCTCAATTATACTAGCTACACTTCAACAGCTCAGTAGTCACATATGGCAAATTGAACAGAGCAGATATAGAACATTTCCATCATTGCAGATATGTTTATGGACAGCACTGACTTAGGTCATTATTTTTCTAACCATTCCTTTCAAATATATACATTTTTTATCTTGAACAAACTCAGAAAAGAGTCTGGAGGCTTTATTAAAAATAAATGATAATTTATTCAAGGGTCTTAGAGTTTGCAAACTGGAAACACAGCTAGTCAAAAACTAGAAGTGTTCCTAAGAGAAAAGAAATGTTAAGAATTATTATAGTAAAAAGTACATTTTTAAGAATAATCAGTCCTGCTTTTAGCCCTGGGATTGGACCAGGATGGTATCAGATGCCAGGTGGTCTGGAAGTTGGGGGTTCTAGGAGGTCTTTTCATGTCTGGTGGTCTGGATGATGGATGCCAGGTGGATATCAGGTGGTCTGGTTATGTGAGTCCTTTGGGGGGGGGGTAATCAGAGGATTATCTGGATGTCTAGTATATGCCCAACTATTGACACATAACAAACTGATGTATGTCCAAACATTGATGCAGAACTAGACAGCTCAAAAGCTTATGTTCCCAAGCAACTTAGAACAATAATAAAACCTTTCCTCATGCCCCGACCTTTATCATGTTTATAATTTTAGCAGCTTCGTTAAAGTAATTCCATTTTGCTTACTTCAAAATCTTTACTCTTTTCTCAAAAATATGAATTTCTCCTAAGGACTGCTTTAGTTCCATCCCATGCATTTCATTGTTTTCAAAATTATTTAGTTACAAATATTTTCCTTTTACCATAGCAATTTCTTATAAGAGCTACGACTTCCTTAGAACCAGAACCAGAACTAGGGTGAGCCTAAAGCATAACATTAAAGACCTTTGTGAAAGTGGAAGGAAGAGACTTTTGCACTTAAGGGCCCTGGCTTCCCTCACCCTATTCTCAGTCTTAATTAGAATTATATTGCTTAATTTCCAAACTTTTGGTTTTTTCCTCAATTATCTTTTGGTTATTGATTAGTAGCTCAATTCCTCTATAGTCAGTGGGTAGCTACAAAAACCTTATAGCTAACATCACAATTAAAGAACTATTGTACATGAGTTTGAGAACGAGAAAATAAAATTTACTATAACCTCTTTAATTAAACAAATCACCTAGAATAGGCAAGACAATTCTGAACACCAAAGCTAGAGAAATTAAACTCCCAGATAGCTCTATTAGTCAGGGTTCTCCAGAGAAACAAAACAAATAGGATATATAGAGAGCTATATGAGATTTATTATGGGAATTGGCTTACACAATTATGGAGGCTCAGAAGTCTAATGATATGCTGTTTGCAAGCTTGAGAACCAGGAAAGCCAGTGGGAGAATTCAGTTTGAATCTGAAGGCCTCAGAACCAGGGGCAGAGAGGGGATACTCATATAAGTCTCTGATTCTGAAGGCCTGAAGGAGCTCTGATGTTCAAAGACAGAAGAAATAGATGTTCTGTCTCAAGAAAACGGAGAGAAAATTCATCCTTCCTCCTTGTGTTGAATGATGCCCACCCACATCACTCATGACTTATCTTGTTTACTATTTACTGGCTCAAATGCTCATCTCTTCCAGAAACGCCCTGCAGATACATCCCCAAAATAATGTTTTACTAGCTATTCAGGCATCCCCTTGCCCAAACAAGTTGACACAGAAAATTTACCATCACTGTAGAGCTACAGTAATTAAAAGCTATAATAAATGTGGCACTGGTACAGAATAGAGAACTAGACCAATGGAATGAAAGAGTCCAAAAATACATATATAGTCACCTACCTGATTTAGACAAAAGTTCCACTACAATACAGTGGAAAAAGAGTAATCTTTTTAGTAGAAGTACTGACTTGAATATGCATTTGAAAAAATTAACCTTGATATCTTGATTTATCACATTATACACAGAAAGGTAAATTTGAGATGGATCATAGACCTAAACATGAAAGAATACATAGTAAAACTTCTAGAAGAAAACATAGGAGGAATATATGTTCTTGGTAGACAATTATTTCTTAAATAGGACACACCGTGAAGCACCAACTTTAATACACATATGTACCCCATGAAACCACCATCCAGGTCAAGATACAGGACATTTCAGTGACCCAGCAGTTCCCTCTTGTACCCTCCCCAGTTGACAAACTGCCTAGATAAAAAATAAAATAAAATAAATAAAATAAAATAAATAAACTAAAATAAAATAAAATAAAAAATAAAATAATAAAATAAAATAAAATGGCAAAACTTGAATAGGCACTTAATAAAAGGATAATATTCAAAAAGCCAACAACCATATGAAAAAAAATATCAAGCATTTGCATTACTCATAGGGAAATGCAGATGAAAACAACATGATACTAAAACTTCAAGAAAATGACACTAATGAAAAGGACTGACAGTACCAAGTGCTGTATCTGTAGCAATGGAGTTTTCAGTGTTGCTGGTAGAAATGTAAATTGTTTCTATCACTTTGAAAAAGTGTTTGGCAGTATCTACAGTAAAAAGCTAAATCTATACAGTTCCAGAACTTCTTGTCTCTATACTATCCTAGAGAAATTACTACATATATATCTGCCAAAAGACGTACACAATCTCACACAAGCTTTATTCGAAATACAAAAGAGTCAACCTCAAAGCCCATCAACAATAAAATGAGTATACTAAAATGTGCCATATTCATTCAAGGGAATTCTACCTAGCAATGAAAAAGAATGTGCTACACACAGCAAGAACACATCTCACTTATGTAAAGAAAAACAAAGACAAAAATCTATTGCACAACTCCATTTATTTAAAGTTCAAAAACAAAGACCGCTTTATGGTAGCAGAGGTCAGAGAAGCAGCTACTTTGGGGAGGAGGTTGATTGGGAAGAGGCATGAGACTTCTGAGCTAGTTCTTGACAGTGCGGAGCTGAAGAATTGTTCCTGTAAAACCTGACATTTGTTGACATTATTTGCTGACATCTACAGCCACGATGTACAGATGTCTTCACCTCAGTTCTGTCTTTCAGAATTCCTGGAAGCGGGTAGAATATAATTTATAGTCAGAACTCTAGCTTCAGTGATATCTATAATACTTAGTGTTCATAGTCACCCTCCTTTTAGTTTTTACAGTTGACAGTTGAGGGTCAGTGATGTTCACAGTAATGGAAGCTGCACTTCTGGATCCTGGTTGACCTGTAGTTTGAATAATAACTTCTGTTTCAGGAGACAATCCTTCCAATTGCTCTGGCTTTTTAAATGTTTGATGATTCTTGGTTTGGTGCTCCGTTTTCTCCTTGAAAGTTAAAAACTGTAGCCGGCATTTGGTACACCGAAAGAATCTCTTGTTCCAGTGGCTCCAACAATGATTCATGTAGGATGTCGCAATCGTGCAAATTTTGAGACAAAATGGACAAAGCAAATTCTTAGTGTTTTCATGGCACGTTCTGAAATGTGTTTCCACATCAGCAAAGGCCGACGATCTATAATTGCAAACCTGGCACACGTAGGGCATTTCCCCAGGCTTGTGATTGTCCTTCATGTGTTGTAAGAGAACCTGATCTGTTTCAAATGACAATTCACAAATTTTACAAACAGCAGAGGGCTCCTGGGAGGTGTGTACACTTTCAATGTGACACTGCAGTTGGAAGGGAGTGGGAAACTGCCGGTGGCAGTGCTGGCAGGTGGTGTGGATTTCCCAGCTGCCGCCCTTCTGTTTCTCGAGTTCCAAATGGCGCTTCACGTGGTTCATAAATTTGACATTCTTTAGCAGTTTCAAGCAGCTGTGGCATTTAAAGGCTGTGTGAGTCTTCTGTTCTAGCAGCCCATCTCCTTTATGCTGTCCGTAGTAGAAGTCATGAAGTAACATGATCGGATTTCCTTTCTTGGGATCAACAGTCTTGTTTTGACTTGCTAGTCTCAAAAAGTCTGTTTTTCCCTGTGTTTCCAAACTATTTGCTCTCTCTGAATCCATAAAATTGAAATGTTCTCTGTCATTTGCATAAGCCCGAGGAAATGATGCTCCATTCTCAACAGGGTTTAATAAAGAGGGAACATCTAGTGAGGGTGTACTCACATTCATTGTAGGAGAGACACCTAAAGGGGCCACAGCTAAAGGATGTCCCTCTAGGACCCCCTCACTGAGTTTAGATCTTTTGGGATTTCTACTGTTTATATCCAAAGTGGAAAGTCTCTTTGAATCGTGAGGGCTTTCATCCTTGCCCCCTGTAGAAAGTACAGCTCCAAGTAGACACTGAGCCCCCGGAGAGAGCAAATCTGAGGAATTGCCAGGGACGACTTGTGTTGAGTTTGTTTTATAATCACATTTAGATGAAGGCTTAAAAATAGGACTTTCTAGTGCTCTCTTCCCAGAATGAGAAATTGGACGGATGGCCCCTGCTTTTGACATAGGGGTCAAGTGATTTGTAGGCTGTGATGTGCAAGCAGTATCTTGAACCAAGCAGCCTTTATTTCTTGTTGGACGTGAGTCTGGGACCACTCTATTCAAAATGTGTGAAATGACTGGTTCTGATTTGGAAATCACTCTGACAAAGAGGACTTCATCATCTTCATTTACATGTTCCATTCCAACAAATAGCAAATCAGAATTCTCATCATCCTTGTCTCTGTGGTTAGATTCTTCCACTTTCCCCAGTGGTTCTGGCTTTTGTTCTTTCTCACACAATAGAAGATTTGCCATTTCACAACTGCTTTGGCTCAAAGTGGTCCCTTCAACTTCCAGTACTTCCTTTTTGTAAATTGCTACCTAAGTGCAAGCACATCATTAGGCAGTATTTATTTCAAAAGATAAAATCATTGCCTTATTTAATCGTCCCCTGAAACACTGAGATAACTATTAATACCTTTATTTTACATGTAAGAAAAGAGGCTCAAAACATTTAAGTGACATGATAATTCCAGATTTACCTCTTCAGTCCCCCACTCCGCTCCAGTCTCCTGCAATTGCAATTACAAACTCTTCAATATGTCCTCTTGCAGGGCCATGAACAGGGCAAGACAAGGGAGGCATCAGAGCACAAAATTTAAGGGTAATACTTAAGGAGGCGCAGATTCGACATCTCAGAGTGCCTGTCTCCTTCATTTTTGCATCCTGGGTGTCTCACTAGCCTCCTCCTACACACGGACATACCCTCAGGGATATCTAAGATTTCTAGGTGATCTTAAAAAAAAAAAAAAAAGCCACTAAGGTCTAGATAATCCCCTAAAAAACCTGCTCCTCCTGCAGCATTCTCTTTCTCTGCAAACCCTTCCAGTTGCTCAGTTCACAAACTCTAGAGACGTGCTTTGCCAGCCTTCCTCTCACATCCTAAAACCAATTAGCAAACCCTGTTCGCTCCACCTTCTAAAGGTATCCAGAACTTGACCATTCTCTTCTACATTCACTGCCACCTCCTTGATTGAAAACACCATGTTCTCTCCCTGGATCATTGCAATGCAAAAGTTTCCATCTTTGAACCACTTCTGTCGTATCTCCACCATGGCCGCTCCAATGCTCCCATTAATATATGTAGGAGTGTTGGCATGCACCCTTCTGCTTATAGATCATCAATGGCTTCCCATCTCACTCAAAAATATCAATGAACATAAAATGCCCAAAAGAGGTCTACACCATCTGCCTGTGCCCACTGATCCTCATCTGTTCTGACCCTCTGTCCCTCCACTGCAGCCATCTTGAGCTCTGTGATTCTGTAAGGCAGCAGACTCTGCTTTTCTCAGAACTTTTACTGTTCCTCCTGCAATGAATGCTCTTTCCTCAGACACCCCCATGCCAACTCTTGGGCCCATTTCAGGTCCACAGTTTCTCAGCAAGGCTTCCCTGATCATGCTACTAAAATCACAATCTCCCCCAAATCCCATACCCTATTCTCCCCCAACACTAGTTTTCAGCTCAGTGTTTTACCCTGGTCTAACACATAATATAGAAAAAATATCTTGCTATATGAGGGCAGGGACTTGTGTTTCATTTATTGCTCTACAGCTCCTAGGACAATGTTAAACAAATGAATACTCTTGGTATCCTTACCCTGACATAGGGCAGAGTAAGATAATATATGAACTAACTGAAAATAAGTAAAATAGTAGCTGTTATTAATCTGATCATTTATGAGTATGACAGACTCGAATCCACTAATTCCAGGCTTTCCAAGCATTTAACAAAATCCAAATTGAAATGATTTAACACTATCATGCAAGGGAGAAATTCATCCAGTATGTATGGGCATGTGTGTGTAGTAAAACACACACACATGCATATGCTGATACCTTCTATGCCATTAACATATGTCACTAATTCTAAGGGATAAGCTGTTTACATTTCCCATCTCTGAAATTAGATTGCATCTCATCGGTAGCATTTCATAGTTTGCTTGGCAGCATTTTTAAATTTTATAGATATCAGAAATAATGTATCTTACATAAAAATTAATACAGATAAATCTCATTTAAAACAGTCAGGAAGCCCTGAAGGGGGAGCTCTCATGCAAACACTGTTTGTCTTAGCCCCTTACTTTACATTTCAAAACCAGAAGTTGCCCACTTTTCTATTCCAGCAGGAGGAAGATTTTCTCTTTGCCCAGGACCAAGCCCAATTATTTTCCCAGAAAGGAAAATGCCACAACTCAGCCAATGAGAAACCGTCACAATCCCCGGCTCCTGTTCTCCTCCAATGGACTTTTGCTAATACCCAATATCCCAACTTCTCCTTTTTCTCTATAAAGTAACTCTCCTTCGTTTGCAGACTTGTATTTGGTTTTCGCCATAGTTTAATTGTCTCAAATTGCAATTCATAAACCCATTTTGCTGGTAAAAATAACTTGTTTTATTTTAAAAGTTAACACAGTTTTTGGCATGTTAGATTCAATGAACAAATTATATTTCTTTTCATAAGCTGATTGCAGCTCACTAAATTTCACAGTTCACTAATGGGACGCTAGCTGCATTTTGACAAATGCTTTAATACGAGGTTGGGAAATTAGCCCACTCCCTGGTTTTACATAACCAGCAAGCAAAAAAATGATTTATACATTTTTTGGTATTTTTTTTTACATATTTAATTTCTTTTTTAATTTGGGGGTAAAAAAAGCGAAGGAATATTTCACGTCACATGGAAAATTATATGAAATTCTAATGAGCGTCTACAAACAAAATTTGATTGAAATACACCTATGACCACTTGTTTAAAGCTATTTTGTCCATGGCTTCTTTCACACTACTATGGCAAAGTCAAACCTTCGCAACAGAAACCACGTGGTCTATAAATGCTTAAAATACCGACTAACCCTTTTCAGGAAGTTTTCAGACCGAGGGTTTAAGAGAAGAAAATAGAGGATACTATACGTCTTATCTTACCAGTTCCTGAAGTTATGTATCCAGATGACTCGGTGTGGCTCAATATTTTCCACTCTGAGCCACGAGGGAGGACAAAGCCGAAGTGTCCTTGTCTACATATCCAGGAGAAACTTCTCTAAGTCCAGCAGCACCACTTCCTGTGTCTGTGGAACTTTTTACCTTCCTCTCCCAAAAGCCTGAGTGAGGCCAGGTCAGAAAATCCCACTCCTTTATAATCCAATCTATAACATCTAAATGGAGATCCAATCAAGTTCCCGAACCAGTTGATCCTGATTGGATTTGTGGCTGTGGTCCAGCGAGATTGCGGAAACCTTCCATCCAAATCGCCAAAGGAAAGAATGTGGGCGGGGCTTCAGGGCCGCACCCAGGGTCCTGCGGCGGCAGTTCCCTTATTCTCTCCATTGTCCAGAGGCCTACCTCCTTATCTCCATTTACCTGGATCTTGAGCTATTGGGAAGCAATCCATACAGCTATTCCAACAGAGGAACTTGAAAGGGAAGATTTCTTCCAAATGCCAAAAAGTTATTAAAGATCACTTCTGCAGAGAATAAAAACCTGTTCTCTAGGCAGGGGCCAGCCACTCCTATTTCAATTAAGTTCCAAGGGTCAAAGATCATACCCCTGGCTTGCTCTCACCTCTCATCTCTCCCCTCCCCGCCATTCTTCTCCTTTGCTCTTCCTTCCCTCAGCATCTTCTAGGTCGAAATCTCTGGCTTTGCCTCCCATGGTCCTCTGACAGGCAAGAAATATAGGCTTACCTCATTTTATTGTGCTTCACAGATACTATATTTTTTACAAATTTATCGGTACAATTTTTCCAACAGTCTCAGATGATGGCTAGCATTTTTTAGCAGTAAAATATGTTTTTATAGACATAATGCTATTATGCACTTAACAGACTACGGTATAGTATACACATAACTTTTATATGCACTGGGAAACCAAAAAAATTCATGTGACTCACTTTATTGCGATATGCACTTTATTGCAGTGGTCCGGAAATGAACCTGCAATATCTCTGAGGTATGTCTGTATTTGCATGAGTCTACAGGAGCTGAGCAAAGCTGTTGAGAATAGGACATTGTGGACATCACTCACTCATAGGATCTTAAGGTGTTAGAGCCAACTAAATGCCAGGTAACACACACATGCCTGTATTTGTATTTCAACTTCTGCCAATGCAACCAAGTCAGAATTAAAACAGATATCTAGTTTGCTAATTGAAATGTTCTAAAGCACCAAACCTAATATAACTTAAAAAATAGATTTCTTATCAAATGAACATGTTATATACCTTAAACTTACACAACGTTATATGTCATGTCAATTATATCTCAATAAAGCCAAATAGGTAGGTAAGTAGGTAGGTAGGTATGTAGAAGATAGATAGATAGATAGATAGATAGATAGATAGATAGATAGATAGATAGACAGACAGAATGCTTTTCTTCATAAATGTGACAAGGGAAATTCAAAGTAGTATAAAAGTATGTAACAGAAGGCAGAAGATAATTTATCTTGTCTAGGGGCTATGAAAGGGCTGCCTTCAGACCTTTCAAGTAGCCGAGGTAATTTCTTGTATGAAATCAGGGTTAAATGAAGTGAGAACATTTAGATAGTAGCACATCCTCATAGTAATTGGAGGCCTAAGCCATCTGGCCCCACTGCTCCTGGACCCCCAGAGGCTCCTATTTCTTTGACCCTTATCACTCTGTTCCAGGCGTACTGCCCTTCCTGCACAAGGACTTTTGCACTAAGGAATAAATATTCCTTATTTCTGGAATATTCTTTATCCAGATATCCTCTTGTCTATTTTCACACAACCTCCAAGTTTTTGTGGCAAAGCTGCTTCTCAGTGGAGTGGACACTGAGCACCCTATTTAAAATGGCCATTTTCCCTCATGATTATGAAAAAAAGACTAATGGTTACCAGAAGGTAGGGGAGTAGGAAGAATTTGATGGAGTAAAAGGGTTCAAATATGTGGTGACAGAAAGAAATTTAACTTGGGAGCTGAACACACACTATAAACATATATATGTCTTACTGTTAAAACATACAGTTGAAACTTATTGGATTTCGTTAACCAATGTCACCATAAAAACATTTATTTATTTATTTATTTGTGTGTTTATTTATTTATTTATTGGAAAAATAAAATGGCCACTTTCCCCTACCCAGAATACACTGTATTTATATTGTTTTAACAATTCTATATCATTAATTATAATAACTCAATATAGAATAAAATAACATACAAGACTTACACTTCCAGAAAATTAATTTTTAAATTTTGTGAAAGAAAAAACCCACAGGCCCAAAATGGCATCATCGCTCATGCTAAAATCCTATGATAACAAACCTAGATTTAATACCTGGTCTAATTGCAGTTTCAACCTCTCCCAGAAAGTTAATCATATTCAACCAGCCTGGAACTTTCTGGTCAACACCAATGAGGTAATCTGCCACGTGGGCCCTCTCCATCTCCCTCCTTCCATAGAAAGAAGAGACCATCTGCATGATAAAAATACTTCCCCTCTCTTCCCCCAATAAGAAGATATCCAGCCCCCAAATAGCCGTATGTTTCACTAATAGCTCGCCTGCTCCATCATACTTTCTATAAAAACCTTCCATTTTGTACAGCCCCTCAAAGCCCCCTTTCAGTTGCTGAGTGGGATGCTGTCTGATTCACAAATTGCTTAATAAAGCCAATTAGATATTTAAATTTTCTTGTTTGAATTTCATTGTTTAACAATTTAAATTTCAACTGATAACATATTTCGGTGCAGAGAAAGACGAGAGGGCAAAAAATAAGACTTTCAAGTACAAAGTAGATCGCATTATATAAAATCCTATGAAGTGAACTAGAAAGGAATATTAAAGGAGAAAGAGGAACGAGGTAAAAATTCTGACCATTACAAAGAGCTCATTCTTGTATATTTTTTAAATGGATGCTGGTGGGTATCAAAACCCTATGCTATTTACATATTTGTGGATACATTTTAAAGAGTTATATTAATAGTTTTATTTACTTAAACTATCCATTTTTATTGTATACCAGAGATAACATCATTTTCAATGTTTAGACTTATGATGAAAAAACATTGTAGATGTCAACTTTAAAATGTTTGGTCATGAATGTAGCTTTGCAACAATAACTTAGGGGGAACAAAGGAAAAATTTGTCTACTTACCAGTTTAAATCCATGCTTCTAAAGAATGTTCAAACCTAAGAGTCACCTAGGACAGTCATACATTGAGATTCCAGGCTGCACCTCACATGTGAGAAACTCAGATTGCTAGGGGAGGGCCTGGCAATCTGAATGTTTAATGTTTGCCCCATGGAATTCTTAAGCGAGAGTATCTTGGGAAACATTGATCTCTCTATTATGGTTGAAATATTCTTGCACCCATTCCTACAAGGGAAGCCCAAGGGTGGGTAAAAGGCCAGGAATTCTTACTTTTGTCTTCATTTATCCAACATACTGAGCTTCCGCTTTGGGAGAACCATAGTGTTGGCTGACACAATAGAATGATTGGAGCCTGGAGCTTGAGCTAGGACCTTCCCTCTTCCCCTCAGAATTTCCAGGACTCCCACCTCTATTTTGGGGGCTTCAGAACGTCCTACAATGTGTAAGAAATGTCCTGGGGTGTGTAAGAGAGCCCCGAGATATAGATCCAAACTGCTCATTTCAGTCTGCACTTTTGAGTCACCTGTGCTGTGCTTTTCAAGCATCAGTGACTCTAAGGACTCACCTACAGCTCTTGTGAAAGTAAAGATTCTGGTTCAGTTGTTCTGGGCAGGGCCTGAGAGTCTGAATATCTAACAATCTCCCAAGTGACACCAATGCCATTTGGCCTCAGACCCAGAGTCTGTGTTATTAAAGCTCCCGAATATTTCTAATGAGCAGCTGGTCGGAAAACCACTGTTCCAGTTAGTGATGGCCTCTGCTCAGCATTCACCAGGTAAAGCACCCCATGTGAATGAAGCCCCCTAAATAACTCCCTGTTATGGCCTCCATTGTGTCTTCCAAAACTTATATGTTGAAGTCCTATATTCCGGTACTTCCGAATATAACCATATTTGAAGATAAGACCATTAAAAAGGTGATTGAGTTAAAATGAGGTCATTAGGGTGGGCCCTAATTCAATCTGACTGGTGTCCTTCTGAGAGGAAATTTGGACACATAAAGAGACACCAGGGATGCTTGAGCATAGAAGAGAGACCACGTGAGGACACAGCGAGAATGTGGCCATGTGCAAGTGAAGGAGAGAGGCTTCTGGAGAGACAAAACCTGCCAACGTTTTGGTGTCAGACTTCCATCCTCCAAAACTGTGAGAAAATAAATATCTGTTGTTTAAGCCACTCAGTCTGTGGTACATAGTCATGGCAGCCCTAGCAAACTAACACTTTAGAACAAAAGCCAAAGAAGAGGGCTCACCTCAGGGACAGGTAGGGGCTGTTGTTAACCAGACAATAAACGGCCAAAAGGAGGGGCATTAAGCATTTATTTGATATCAAAAAAAGAATAGCTATTTGTGACACACTGATGCAGGCAGAAGCCCAAATAGAGTTCTGATTAGGAGACAAAGGCAGTGGGTATTTAAGAAAACCTAAAGGCATTTCTGTTGGTACAGATAACATAACATAGTGAGGCTAATTCCAAACGATGTTTTAATTTTCAGTCCCGTTTTCATAATATTTGCTTTTTCGTTATCCTGCAAACAGTTCTTTGGACCCATGTTGCCAAAGTTTATTTTGTCCAGTTTTAATGTTCCAGAGGTTTGTGGCATAAGATGTGCAAGGCAGTTCCTCTGGAATGGCACTTCTGACTCCATTTTAAAGTGGCTTCGTTTATATGATTTTTTTACATTGTGCAAGTGACTCCTGGCCACAAACATGCCCATCCACACTGATTTTCCAAGAAGCAGCCTTCTCCTCCTTTGGACTATTTCCTGAGACCACAGCTGGTAGGGGTCCCCCTTCAACTCTCTTCCTGGCCCCAACTCCTTTTCTTTCTCTCCTAGACTGTGAAGGACAGAACTCTGAGGGCAGAAAGAGTCTCATTCTCATACCATCCCAGATCTAAGGGGAAATATCTATGTTTAATTCATTTACTATAGCTAAGAAAAAGAAGAAAAACAATCTATAGCTGTATAACAGAAGTGTCTGAAAATTAATCCCCTGACATACAAAAAGGCCTTAAAATGTTAAGTTATAAAAACACGGAAGGCATAAGTTCAACCTGGTTGCAGATGCTGGAGAGGTTTCCATGGAGAAGGATAAGATGTTGTCCGCAGACTGGATAGAGAGAAGAAAAACTTATCAGAAGGAATTTAGGGCTGTAGCCAGTAAAGAAATAGAGAGAGGTCTAGAAAGAGGGAGTGTGTTATTCCTTAGTTTTCTCTGCCTCCAGGAGCCTGCACAAAATAAACCTTCGGCATGGTGATTCTCTGGAGCCTGGGAGAGGGATGCCCACTTCTGACTTCATCGAAGCCTGTGGCCATAGGGGCTGCCTCTGACCAGCCAACATCAGAATACTTATGGACACATGGTAGGCCCAGGAAATTACCTATTCCTACCTTCTCACCTATGGTCAGCTCCAGAGCCAAAGGAGCCCAAACAGTGCTGTGGTCAAGGAGGCAGGTCCTTGACCTTGGTATTGTCTCTGGGACCCAAGGTCATGATAGTGGGGTGATCCATGATCAGCTTGATTATCCATCAACAGGTGGGCACCTCAGACCATTTAAGAATTTTGTACCCAGGAGAAGTTAAGGTGCGCAGGACTGGGAAACTGGCCCCTCCATACGTACAGACCAAAGCTATGTGGAAAGTAGATTCTAGTTTATGCTATAGCCCAGAGAAGTACACCTGTTCAGGAAGGCACTAATCAAATCAGCCTCTGTCTTTTCCTCCAACTCTGGTGGTGATCAAGGCTATCCCATTGTTCTCACAAACTTTTCCCTCTTTCCCCCATCTGCATAGGAGAGATTTATTTCAAGAGACTGAGGCTTTCGTAACTAGTAGGAGTACCTTTGGCTCCTTCCTCCTACTCTCAGCTTTGGTTATCACTGGAATAAGAAATCGCAAAAGGATGATCTCCAAGCTTAAATGCAAGGGTGTGGCAGAAAGGGACCAAAATGTAAGGGAATAAGACACATTAAAAAAATCAGTAACTGGTACGTAGTTCCATAATGTAGCGGTTAGCACATCTGCTTTACACGCAGAAGGTCCTGGATTTGTGCCCCAGTGGAGCCATGGTCCATGGTCTACGGTCCAATATCTGAACAAGCCCAATATCTGATCTTGGAAGCTAAGCAGAGTTGGGCCTCATTAGTACTTGGATAAGAAACCACCTAGGAAGACCAGGTGCTGTAGGCATAAATAATAATAATTAAAAAAAAATAAATTCAGTAACTAATGACCTCCATCACCTACTTACCAAAGCAGGGAGATGTTAGTTTCCAGAACATTCCTAGATGACAAATTTTGGTGGCCCACATTAGACCCAGCTCCTTCAGACACGAGAAGGGGGTAGGGGGCGATAGAGGGAGCCCCCAACTTATGGGTACCCCCAAGGAAAAAAAGCTGGAGAACTGGTCCCAGCAAAGTGTTCTACTGTGTAAGGTGAATTAATCAAGCTTGGTAGCGAACCGGCCTTTGGGAAAATTATGTCTTCACCAGGTGGACTAAGGCAAAAACTCCAAGTTACAGATGAATCATGCCAAGGAGAAAAACTCCAAATTACAACTAACACTAAAATCTTGAAATCAGATGTGACTCTTTCTTTGGCAATTAAGAATGGATTTCAGTCACCCTTTGAGTAAATACTTTATTTTGTATAAGTTTTTATTAATTCAAAACAACATAAAATATAATACTTGGGATATAAGTCGACGCAAGAGCACAAATCCATTGTATAAACAATGGATTCAGGTATAACATTCACTAATAAAAGTTATACTTATGCAGAGTTAAAAATCAAGTCAAACAACACAGAAGATTTTTCTTCAGCTGCATCTCCCTCCTGCCCGACACATTTACCTGTCTCCATTCCTAAAATAAACTGCTCTTAAGAATTTCTTCTGTGCCCTTCGGCGCATATTCTCCACATCTACATTCTTCTTAACTTTTTATATAAATAGGTGTGTATTGTTTACATACACATACACATGAACATTGAAGTTGTGTTTTATTAACATAATTTTAATGAACAATTTTAAGTTGGATGGGGAGAAATCGATTAGGGGGTTCGATGATTATTATCATGTGCTTGCAAATGTTTAGAAGCAAACAGGAATGCATCTTCTGAAGAGTGTGGGAAAATACTGCAAAAGGAGGCGTGAGATGCTTCATTAGCACAAAGGCCTGGGCACCTCAAACTGAAAAGTCAAAGCAACTTGTGGATAAATGTCAGAGTAATGTAGGGAGAAGGCAAGAGAACTAAAGTGTTAAATCAATCTATAGTCAGAGGCTGCAATATGCTCATCAGCCCAGCAGCCAGATAATCAGGACACCTGCAGAACAAAGGAAGATAGATTTCTGCTGGGAAGACTGCTAACAACCCATTTCCCACACCCATGCAGGGGAAACAGGAAAAGCAAGAGTCTTTAAGTGGCTGCCCTACACAAAATAAAATTGTTAATTCCTGATGGCTAAAAACAAGGGGAACCTATGGATTAAAGGCTGGGAACTGCCGGCAGGCCTTTCAAGCTACACATTCTTACCTTTTCACTATACCTACTCTCCCCCTTCCTCACTGTAGCTCCATATCAAAGGAAAATGGGTAAACAAAGTCTTTAAACTGTAACTCACAGGAACTAAAGAAGGGTAAATAAACTTATATCCCCAACTCAGGACTTTTTTCCTTGTCTGGCTTTTTGTCTTTGCTTTCTCTAGTCTTTGTTTTTCCCCTTCTTTAACCCATTTCTCATGTAGGAAAAAAAAAAACTGCAGCTTGCTGCCATCGTTAATTTAATTTTACATAAACACCCTCTTTGAGGCTGAAGCAAATCTGACTGGTTTTCAATGTGAAAATAAAATATAAAAACAGTTCTTGGAGCTATTTCTAAACAGAACTTGTCTCTAATCCTAATGTAACAGAAATGTATCGTGGTGGCTGAAAAATTGACTCTACTGGAAATTACTGTTTGACTATTGCTATGGGCACGTAGGCCTTTGATTATAGGAACATAACATTCTAAACAAGCTTTCTGCCTCTGTAATTCCGCTTACGCACCCAACCTGTGAGTTGACAGGTAGTGAATAGAAGAAAGATACCCCTTTGTGTTTAGACAGAATGAAGAATGGGATTTTGGACTTAAAAACCTTATACCTCTACATTTTGGGGCTGCTTAATTTGGCGTCTGCGTACTCCTGGCAGACCCAGCTGGCTGAATAAAGAGTGTTTCCTATGACTCACTGAGTTCTGGTGGTCAGTGTGTCTTTCGGAGGCTGGCCGGCTACAACAGTATATAATGATATAATGTAGCAAATAAGTATATAATATAGTAAAAAAGCACGGAACAATACAAAGCAGAACATATAGAATTTGACATGTTCAGCCACCGAGAACTACTTTATTTTGTAAATGGAAATATCACCACTAAAAACAGAATGTTATAAATAGAATGATGTCATTTGTTTCCAAAGACTATTGCTATACCAGAGTGATACAAAAATACTAATAAAAGCGAGACATTTCATGGCAAACTTTGGAGGTAAGGTTAGGACCATAATCTCCAAGTTATCTCAGAGTAAATGTTGCAGCCACCTTCGGCAAGTGTTCTCGAGGAAAACGAGAAATGGGGTAATAAACTTTCCTTTTGACTCTAACTTTGGTATGTGTTTGATTTCTTTCTACACTCTCCACCAAGAATCCTCTTCTATCTCAGTGCAGGGCTTGGTCTCTCCTCACTCGGGGGAATTTGCCCTGTCCAGCATCAGGGTACAGGACATATCTGTGTTTTTGGGTTGAGCATTTCTATTGGAAAAGATTCTGTGGGGGGATTAAATGTCAGATAAAGGAGAGGGAGACCAGAGTCTGGAACTCTAAAGAGAAAGCAGGCAGTCGATGGGTAGATAAGGAGGAGTAAATATTTGGTAAACAAATTCTTACTGGGCCACCCAGAAACAATGGGACACACAGAGGGGAGTCTAGCAAACAGACTTTGCTAGAGTCCTCCCTGTCTACTACATTTAGTCTATATTCTGATGCTAAATGGTAGCTTCCTTCCTTTAAGGAAGTTTTTCTATATCAATTCCTTTAGGCAGGTAACAGGGAATGTTCAAATGTTCTTTCTGGGTCTTTCATTTCTTAAAAAGAATCAGCTTTAAAAAATCAATATCCCCAAAAGGCATATTTTTGGGGTGGCACACTCTGCTCTCTCTCAATTTTAAGGCTTTTCCAGAGGTAGCTCAATGCCATTAGGTGCCATGTATACCTTCAAGAATTACTGAGCCCGTTACACTAGATGCCATACACAGCAAAATGAGCAGGCAAAACTATTCAGATCAGGATAGTTCACAGGATAGAAATAATCTAGTGTCGTTTTTTTTGTTGTTGTTGTTGTTGTTTGTTTTTCATTTTCACAATGAAACAGTAAGACCTAACTGCCTCCCATTTACCTGCCCTGCCCTTTTTGGGAGAAATTTAGCCTCAGCTCAGATCTCATGGTTATGGTATTGCTCCATCCCCAACGGTCAACAAAATAAAGCCATACTGAGACCTCCTAGGAATGGGACTTCCTAGTGTTCTGAGACTACGCTATCTGACCAAAAGGTTGGTCATCAATGCAGCCTTCAGATTGATTTATGACTTGGAGTGGGAACTGTGGATGGAAAAAAGGGTTCTGTGGAAAGTAACCTCACAGGGTGATCTGATTATAAATTCTAACTGGGCAGGTCATGGGGGATAATCACGCCTCAGGCATATAACTTCTTTTGTTAAAGGCTTAACTTTGCCTCAGGCACGCCCTGTCCATTGTTTCTGCGTATCTAACACACCTTTAAAATAAACTGTAACCACCCTCAAGAGGGCACAGAATCTTGTTAACGATCCTGTAATACAATGCCTGCCTGGCTTTCTCCCAGCTCCATGTAATCTTCCTTAGTTTCCTCCTTAATTTCAAATGCATAAAAGAAACTGCATAAATTGTTATTCTTGGGATCATTTGAGATCTTGCTCCTCGCCACATGTCATCAGTTTGGCTCAAATAAACTCTTATAAAAAAAAACAAAACTTTTTTTTTTTAATGAGTCACTGAAAACCTCTCCAGGAGCAGGAAATATTGTTGGAGATCACATCAATAACAACAAATGACATTTATTTAGCACAGACTATGAGCCAGGAACTGGGACTGGAATGTGCTATATCTTCTATTCAGTTTAATCAAAATCAAGAGAGGGTGTGTATATTATTATTATTATATTCATAGTAGAGTTTTTGTTGTTGTTGTTGTTTTGTTTTTTAATAGAGATGTTAAAAACCTTGCTCAAGATCACACAATAAATAGCGCCCGAGATCTGAACCTAGGCAATGGGACTGATGTCCTGAGCTCTTAATCCCTTACGTGCATCTCTCTTTCACCAAAGTCTCAAGGGCCTACATTCTGCCAGATATGATGTCAAGTTCTGGGTCACAGAGGTAAATGATAACTACCTTCCTGGATTGCTATGACTATTAAATAAAATAATGTATGGAAAAGGCTTTCGAGGGGGTTATTTTGTGAGGTTTTTAATTCTTTTTTGTTTTTAGTCCCCCCACAAGTTTGATTGATATCGAACATTGTATAAGTTTAAGGTTCTCAATATCATTATTTGATATATGTATATACCGCAAAATTATTACCACAATAGGTTTAGTTAACATTTGTTACTTCAGCAAAAGGCTTTGTGCTATTGTAAAAGCCTGCCTTCTAGACAGACCCCAATGATCCCTGCCCCTGGTGTTCACATCCTTGGATAGTTCCCTGTCACAATGAACAGGACATTGTGGGACAATAGTGTATGATTTCTAAGATTGGGTCATAAAAGACATTCTGCCTTGCTCGTTTGAATCACCTGCACTGATGGAAGCCAGATGGCCACCATGACCTGAGAACACTCAGGCAGTCCTATGGAAAGATCTACATGATGAGGAACTGAGGCCTCCTGCCAACAACCAAGGAAAAGAGCCATCTTGGAAGCGGATTCTCCAGCCCTAGTCAAGTTTGTCAAAGTTTTAGATAAATAAGCCAACATTTTGAGTGTACCTGATGAGACTCTCAGCCAGAAGCAATCAGCTAAGCCATCGTAACTGTGAATTCAAAAATATATGTTGTTGTTTTTAAGCCATTCAGTTTGGGGATTATTTATTTTGTATCAATAGATCACTCAATTGTGCTTTTTTATGCTTGGTACTCATTATTATCACCACATCATTACTATTCTTGGGCTTGGAAGATCTGTTGAAGAAAACATTTAACAAAAGTTTAATGTTCATAGATGCAAAGAACTGATGGTTGCCAGATGGGAGGGGGATTGTTGGGCTGGGTATAAAAGGTGGAGGAATTAAAAAATACAAATTAGTAGTCACAGGGTTGTAAAATACAGCATAGGGAATATAGTCAATAACATTGTAATAACTATGTATAGGGCCAGGTAGGTACTAGGCTAATCGAGGGATCACTTCATAAATTATGTTAATGTCTAACAACTATGCTGTACACCTGAAACTAATATTAAATAATGGTAAATGTCAACTGTAATTGAAGAAAAAGATTTTTAAAAAAGTTTTGTGGCCAACTGTTTTGTCCTCTACCCTCTGAGATCCTGCCTCATCATCTTACATTTAATTCTGCTTGTCCAAATGCTGGATCACCTCTCCCTCTCTTCTTCTCTAAGATAATCTCTCTAGCTCTTAGGTGCTTGGACCAATACCCTCCTGCGAGAACCCCAAGCTTGTCTCCTCCTCATGCTGAAGGTCTTTCTGCTGTCTCTGGCGCAGCAGATGAATTTAGCTGTCTGTGGGCCTCCCTCTGCTTGGTCAATTTCTTTTTAAGTTTCAAGGCCTGACACAAGAAATCACCAGTAAGATATGAGATTAGAAAGATGGCACTGTCATCTTCAAAACTAAAATAGCCAATTATTTTACCAGCAAAAAAAACCAAACAAACAAACAAACAAAAAAACGTTCATTCAGGAATAACAGAAAATTGTAATTTGGGACAAGCAAGCTGTGCCAAACCCTAGGCAAGTCCAAAGAGACAAAGGGAAGGTTAGCTTTTATTAGATTTTAGGAGGAAATTGGAGTTATGTTAAAGCTCATTGACTAAAAACAAGTTTGACGTCGTGGTGGTGCCTCTTTGGCTGCAAGCAGTGGGTAGTATGTTGTTGCTGGGGCACAGACGAATCTTCTTTTTGTAAAAGCAAAAGATGAAATGTTTATGTAAACCCTGTCTTCCCTTGTCAAAATAATTTCTATCTTCCTTCTTCCTCTGGTTATGGAGGCTCCAAAGAGTGGTACGTACATGACATCTTCAGGACTTCCGACTCAATTTTAAATTGTTTATTTATTTTCACTGTGAAAATATGCCTCTGACAATGACTGTCAGCTGAAGAATCTAGGTTATTTCTCTCAGAACCTAGTTGTATGGCTCCCCTTATTATTAGTAGTAGTAATCTGGGTACCTAATATTGATCTGGATTTTGGGTCGTCAGTTCTTGCTGGCATCAGGAAATAGCTCGCTCCTCCCAACTCACTCTCCTAAAACGATTTGACTTCTTTGTGCCTAGATCTCAGGCATTCCTTCAAGTGCTTCTGGATTAATTCCCTGTATATGCTGCATTAGATTGCACTCTGGCTCTATTTTATTCATTCTTCCCTTTGACATCTCTATCTTCCAGCTGCCCTACTCTAAATTCTATTTGCTGTGTAGATTAGTCAGCTCCAGGATGAATTGTTAACACTAAGCAACCTACTGTGTGTGCTATACATTCCCTGCTTGCTTTCTAGAGACCCCCACACATAGGACCTTCATTTACAGGACCCCTGGGTAACAACAGTCACCACCTCCCCACATCCCTTGTATGGGTCTATATCTGAACTCAATTTTTCAAAACCTCATTGCCTTGACACTGCTTCTTTGGATATTTTGATAGAAAAGTTGAAATTCTGAACAGAGAATTTTGCCAGATTTATTTCTAAAATGAGGTCTCCAGCCCAAATAAAGTCTTGATTGTAGGGAACCATTTTAGAAGTAACATGCAGCATTGAATTTTGATTTTCTTCCTTTACTTGAGGCTCATAATAATTGCTATTATCACTACTAATAATGGGCCATTCCTGAATAGGGCATGCCAATTAGAGCTTTACATAAGTTAGCCCCATAGGTGAATCTCACCACATTGTGGGGTGTCACTTCTACTTCGTGGCTGAGGAACCTGACCTGAGCTCATGTGATGCTTTGCTTTTGTTCTTCCTCTTCAAAAACCTGACCATTTTGTACTTTTCCTCAAATTCCAGTGGTGCTGGTTCCCATTCTGGAAAATATTCCTGTAAATTGGTTAAGGGGCCTGTGGGAAAGGAACTTTCCTCTTCCTCCAAGGTGCTGTCAGTTGGTCTAACAATCAAATAGACATGAGACAATCAAATTTAATTACGTATGGGAACCCCACGTACATGAGACACAGGGAAAATTATGTATTTGCAAATATATATGCATGTGTGTGTATATACATGTAATATTCTAAACTAAGTATGAAGTAAAGAGGGGGCAGGTCATTTGCTGGATAAGAACAGATGCTCAGTAATTAGAAGTTTGCCCTGCCCTATACAAAAGTCATAAAAAGTTATTTCTGGTGACAACTCTTATCATGGGCAAGGCCCCTGATTTAAATTAAGGGAAAGGTGGAAGTTTCTCATGAACCCACAGGGTCTCAACTGCCTTGAGCTCAAAATAACCCACATACTAAAGCAGCACATGTTGAGGTGCCTTGGTATAAACCCTGTGGGGAGACGTCGGTTCTCACATTGTAATGATCTAACCCCCACGAAAGGATGCCATATATTTAATGGGGGACAAATATTAAACCAATGTCATAAGCCCATATAATCACGTTTTACTCAAGAAATTTAGATGTTTTTACATGCCACTAGTTAAATTCAAGGGGCCAGACCAGGTGGAATGACAGGTGAGTTGGTAAGGCCAAGGCTCGGCTGACCAGCATGTGGCTGTATGTCCCCTTCAGTGAAATGAAGCCCTACCTCGGTCCTGCCAAAGGCCAAGGATGGAGACACTGGGAGGAATGTTTGATTCCAGAGCCTAGGTGGAATTAGCAGTGGCAATTATAGGCCAGTTAGTAGATTTCAGGTCCTATGGATGCACCTTGTGTGCATTGACCAGCTCAATAGTCATAAACCTAAGGGCAGATAACAGATGCACCAGAGAGAACCAAACAGAAGGAATGATAAATGTTACCATGAACTGTGGCCCAACCTCATCCAGCCTAGTTTCTGAGCATCATGGACATTTGTGCCTTATTTGATCAGTAACTGGAGATTCCTGAGGTTTAAGTTGGAGAATCAGGTTAACATAACGCAAGAGGACACCAGATGGTTAACATATAAAGTTATCTTTATTTCTGACCATTTCTTCACAACCATTCAAACAGGGTAACTCCCACATCTACCTTCAATGCCTGAATCCCCCTTTAGAAACTTAAGATTCATATATCTAATTCTACAGAACACATCTCAAAGAAACCATTAACTCAAGTCAACGTTTCCTTCCCCGTCCCCTGAATCACCTCTCCTTTTCCTGCTAACACTGAGCATTTGTCTGAAACTGTGGCTGCTGTGTTCCTTTACGTACTTATGTCTGGTCTTCAGTATCCAAGTGCCTAAAATGAAGCCTATGATTGTGCGCCCAGCTAGAAAGATGTGTAACAGGGACACAGAATGGGGTCTGGGTCATAGAAGGTTCGGTCACCACAGTCAGGACAGCGGTTGGCACTGAACCAGACCATGCTGGGTCGCCCCAACTCCTGCAGCATCTGCCTCAGCTTGGCGTGCAGCTGGGCAAGTAAGCCCAGGTGGAGGGTGCCACGGACGTCCTCGTAGCTCTCCAGGGGGGGAGGATACAGCACATGGCTCAGGTTTTTCAGCCCAATGGTGTGGCGCAGCAGGTTCTCCAGGACGGCCATAGAGATGGGGTTTCCACAGAAGCTGAAGGTTGTGAGCTGGGAGCAGCGGCTCAGGGCAGGCAGGATGGCACTGAACTGGGGGTCCATGATCCCGCATTCATCCAAATCGAGGTCCTGGAGTGTGGTGCAGGCTCTTTCTAATAGAATCTGGAGGGGCTCAGAACTTACATTGGTCAGGTTGACCCCACTGAGACCCAGGTCCTTCAGCTGACTGACATCCAGGGTCTGGGACAAGTGCATCAAGTCGGTTTCCGAAAGCAGGCAGTTAGTGATGGACAGGGTTTCCAAGGGGGTCTTCAGGCACCTGGGGAGAGACAGAGCAGTTAGTTCTGGGGAATGGAGCTGGTGGGCAGGAGGTGAAGACCCAGGCCTTAAAGGAAGAGAGGCCTATTTCACCAAAACCCAAAGTTTTCTAGATGATGGTCAACCCCTCAGGATGCCACTTGGTAAAAAGGAGGCATTCAAGTCAGAGCAAGTCTGAGTGGAGTCCTTCCTCTATCACTTATCTGCTGTGTAACTGGTTCAAGTGAATGAAACCCCACACACACCCTTTGCTCATCCGTCAAGCAGAGCACATCATACCCCCCTACAGGTGTTGTGAGCATGAATAAAGGTAAAGATGGGAGGTGCCAATAGGGGAGACTGGCGTAACATCTCAAGCAGGTGCGAAAACCAGCAAGTTTTAGTATGGGAAGATATTACCGGAAATGCTTTCAACTCAGGCTTCCTTTTAACCACAGCTTTGACTCCCATCACCTTTATTTATCTCTGTGCCTGATGAGGCTACATGGACATGTGCAAAAAGGGCTAACCTGGGCAGTCAGGGACATCTAGCATGGTCTGCCAGCCTGCAGGGACTAACTTGGATCACTAAATTATCCACAAACTATCCCTTTTTACAATTCCTTACTTCAGAAGCCCGCATTTCCCACATATTCCCTTAGCTGGTGCCTAAAGCAAAGCTTGAGAGACAGGCAGTTTGAGACAGCATTGAAGGAAGAGGCTCCTGTAGACAAACTGCTGAGGGCAGAACTTACAATCTGCGAATTCACATCTGATGACCTTTCCCCTCACCGCTGCCCTCGTCATTCACTTATTTCCCATCATCTTCACTTAGACATCACTTCCTAAGGGGAGACTTCCCAAAGCCACCCTCATCTGGCCCAAAGCCCCCATTACAGATTCCTAGCAAGCAAATCCTCTAATAGCATGTCCTAGTTCATACCGCTAACCTTTATCTGAGAGATTATGTGATAGCATACAAAGGGACAAAGCGGTGAACAAGACACTGACCGGGTGGACCTTCTAGTGACTCATGCACTCTGCCCCTGTTGATGGCTGACACACAAGAGATGCCCATTATTGTTGATGAAATGAAATGCAGATTGCTCTAGTCTATAGAGAAACCTCACCAACCCTCACCTGAGCATCTGGTCCAAGCGACCTTCAAGAAAAGAGATAGAGTCCAAATAGAGCTCCTGGAGGTGGAGCAGGCTGAGGAACTGAGAGGTGAACTGGCTGACATACTGTTCCTCCTGCTCCAGGGTGATATGAGAAGACATGTGGATATGGGAGAGGAGGAGCCGGTGCAGATTGCCCATCTGGCCCAGGTAAGGAGCAAACTTTTCCATGGTGGACAGTTTCCAGGTACAATTCACTTCCAAATCCTGGACAGAGTCGAGCTGCACCATTTTCAGGATCTTAATATTTTGTATTGACACTGTGGAGATCTTCAGCTTCTTACAGCGCAGGTGTATCAAACCTCTCCTCTGCCTGACTTTTTTAATGAGGTAAGTGAGGGTCTCATCAGGGGTGCCTGCCTTGAGGCAAATGTCTATGAATACCTCCATGGTGGCCAAGGGTGGCTTTGGCCCTATGTTTGAATTGTCTACTTTCTGCCTCTTCTGGATTGGCTGGGCCACCTCTGGTTCCCACAGTGGACACATACTGGTCCCCTTGTTTCCAGACCACACCGCCCAGAAGTCCTGATGAACATTCTTTTGTAAATCTAGCACTTGCAGTTTCCATCTTCTGCGGGGAAAACAGGAGACAGACTGAGAAGCATTAACAACAACAGGGAATAAGACTACGAATCTAGAAATCTAGGCACCTGGACCAGACAACTGACTGTACTTTTACTCCACATCCCAGATATCAGCTGCTCCTTATGCTATTGGAATCCTTCCTGATCCCCATTTTGGTACCTGTAAGTGCCACCGGGAGAGGGTGAACACATGTTCCTTTAGTCAACTCTGCATCTTAATCAGCCCTACATATCCAGAAGCCTGTTCCCACAGTGACTCCAGCAATGGCACCAAGGGCTCTCTGAGAATCCTCACTGACACCATCAGAAACCTCTAGCTCTCACTTTGGCCCTGTACCCTCTCTGACGCCAGCTGTATCTGCTCGGACCCCCAAAGCCCTATCAGACTATGAGATCACCCTCACCTGGGGCGAACCTCCTGGGAAAGCAGGAGGTCGAATCCATCAATTGCAGCCTGGATGGTCTCGTGGTATGATTGCTGCTCCTTCATCAGGGCTCCGAGAGGGAGGCAGGGGAAGGGCCAGGCCTGCACCATGGCCTTCAGGGTCTTGTTGTGCCTCCCGGAAAAGGCCGCCATGAACAGAGGTGGGAAGAGCTCCACAGGCAGCAACTCCAGAGAGGAAATAGCCAAGGCCTCATCCTTCAGCAGGCTATGACATGCCAGTTCCAGGAGTCTGTCTGGAGCTGGGAGGGTCATCCTGACAAATTTGCTCTGAAACACACCCTGGGGATACATCCAGGGAACATGGCGTCTTTGTCAGACCAAGCACAAGAAACCCCATCATGCCTCCACCCTCCAGAGGAACGAGCCGAAGCAGTCCTCAGTTTACCCTGATTCCATTTTCAGCTCAGTGGGGCACCTAACTGCAGCTCTGCTTCTGCTGGCAGCAAGACAATCACTGGCTGCATTTCATAACTATCCACTGCTGCATTTAATTCTAGCCCCACTCTGAAGTGAGTAAGGAGGAGCCTAACACCTGACCACACCCCTTTCTAGGAAGTTGCTGGTTATCCTCAAGGACTGAAAACAACTGGAATAAGAATCACATGGTCCAGCACAGACTCTAAGCTCAAAAAAAAAAAAACCTCAGATGGGAAAGATAAAAAATACTCGCACACCTTAAAAGCAGCATAACCGTATAATATAGCATGTGGAAGTTGGAGATTTTATTGCATGTTTCTTCTACAAATATGTTAGAAATATTCTATCAATCTTCCTAGACTTTTAGTTAGTAAAGTCACAAAATCATAGACTATAATTACTAGTCAAACTGAATATTTAAAATGTCATTAGTCTACGCTGCATCACCCTTAACAAGCCCGATCCTGTCTGATCTTGAAAACTAAGCAGGGTTGGCCTGGTTGGTACTTGGATGGGAGACCACCTAGGAAGACCAGGTGCTGTAGGCTTAAAAAAATAGAAAATAAAGGACTGTAAGCTGACACGGTCTTTGCAATCTGAGAGGTCAAACAATGGCTGCCTCGCCTAAAAATAAAATGTCATAAAAAATTTCCAACAAATCAGGTATTAATTTGAAAATGTCTCTTTAGTTAAAAAATATGGGTATCCTCCACTTCCCAAGACAACAGAAATCAAAATATTTGGGACGAGGGCAAAAGTGCACTTACAGGCAAAAGCAATGTCTGCTCATTTGTAAGTAAAGAAAAAAAACAACCACCAACCAAAAAAAAAAAAAAAAAAAAGAAAGAAAAAGGAAAAAAAAAAAAGAAAACCACTTATGCAATCTTGGCCTGCAGGCCTCTGGAGATCCTGGCTGAGAGCTTTAAAATGGTAGTGAGGGTGTTCAGTTGGTAATGTCCCCAGCCTGAGGATCCTAACTCGCGGAAGACCTTGGCAGTGACTCATGCTTCAGCCTCTGGTTGGTCCCTCCTCTAGCTTCTCAGAAGAAATCATAGCCCTTGCTGGTCACACCTTTTTTCAGATTCTAGCTGAAATTTCAATTTCCAGTTGAATGCAAATCCTTATTACTGGGTCTCCAACCAGTTAAGCCTGATTTGGTTTTTTACTTTTTCCATACGAGGAACTGAACAGTATGCCCATTCAAAGGAAAAAAAAGGAAACCAACCTGAAGGTATGCTTGCTGGGGAAGTTTGGGCCTCATCAAAATTACCCAAATGTTCAAATTAAGCCAGCTTTATGCAGACAGTGGTGTAATCCCAAGAGAAAAAGAAATAAAAAATGAAATTCCTGAATATAAAATAGTCACTTTGTTAAATTACAAATCATATGCCTATTCACAGAGGAACAGAGGCACAACTGAGGGACGGTTGGTGTTCTAGATTCTGAAGGTCAAAGCTTCCCTGATGGAAGTCAGGTCACAATCACTAGTTGTCCAGAAGGGAAAGGTGGCCATATGTAACAGGACCAAGGGAATTACCCATAACAAGGTAAATGTTTTATTTGCACAATTCAAAGACTTTCATCTGGATAAACATGAGAACTTAAAAGAGGATAGCTGAGAGAAACCAGGTGGATCCCTGAAATCCAACGGGAAGGGTTAAGGGTAGGGAAGGGATTTAATCTTCCCTCCTGGAGGTAAAGGGCATTTCCTTCCAGAAGGACTAAATCAGCTCAACAAACTGGCTGGAGATTAAATGTAGGAATAGGAATGAGGACTGGGGAGAGGACAGAAGAAAGGTTTAGTGACTAAACCTGGGACACTTGTCTAATTCTGAAAGCCACTGAGGGGTGATGGCTGTGGACTCTTTGGAAACTTGGAGGCACTAAGAGAAATAAATGTGGACCGAACACATGTATCCTTGTCATCAAGAAGCTGCTACCAGAGGACTTTCTCTTTAGGCTCAGGTATTCTCTTCCACATCCCAGCCTTTCATAGGAAGATCAGGCCCAGCCAGGTTCCAGGAGCCTTGACCCTAAACATGATCATTAAAGGCCCCTTTCGCAAATATATACTGATAACTGATGTTTCCTCAATCCTAGGAAACTGCTGCAAATGCAGCTTCAAAAAGACCCTTCTGGCCCTGCCCCCAAGCCTCTCAGTTAGAGCACAGTTGGCACAAAAATAACACTTAGTTTTTTCTCTCTCCAGGTTAAGCACAGTGCCCAAGTATCAACTCCTTCTTCCTCACAAGATCTTAAGCTGTTAGGCATTTAAGCATCTGCCAAGTGTTGGGACATCCCCATGCTATGCTGATCACACACTGGTTCTTTTGAGGTTTCAATACACAAAGAACCTCTTCACCCAAAGAACTGTCCTGGTTATTTTTTACCCTCTTGTTCTGTAATGCTGAAACATTTTTTATTCTGATGGAGAGGGCCCACATGACAAATTACCACAGTGGTATTGACCAGAAAATTCCAGACTGGTTGGCTGTTTCTGCAAGAGGTTGAAACTGCAATTAGATTTGATACTGTCTACATTTGGTTTTGTGAATTTTTAGCACAACTGACGCCATTTTGGGCCTGTGGTTTTTTCCCTTTAACAGACTTCACGTGGACCTCAGGAAAACTGGAAAATTGCAGGAATCCAAGCTTGAGCATTTTTATGGGATCCCAGCATCCAGGAGATCCAAGGAGGCAGGAGGGACCACTGTCTTCAAGTGACCTAGAAATGAAGTATGAGCCAAACACTCCCTCGTGAGGCAAGGGACACTCACTGTCCATCTCCACGCAGAACCTGTTTTTCCAGGGGACATGCTGTGGCACTGGAGGCAGGAGCAAGCACATCTGCACAAAGAGCTGTCCTTCCTGCCCAGGATGATTCCCAGAGCCGCACATGGATTTGGGGGATGTTTCTACCACATCCTGGTCACCTGCTCTCCTCATGGACCTCGTTTGCAACACAAGCCAGAGCAGCCTCTGATCTCATGAGGGGGGCTGTCCTGCCTGCCCCCATTACCTTCTCTAGTCACAGAATTCTTACCGGAATTCCAAAGCATCTGCTCCTGGGGCCTTTTTGGGGTCTTTAGAATGCTTCTGTGTTTACCGTTTCCCCCTCCTGGCCTGTTTGACTGGGGAGCCCTCTCCTTCTGCAGCCCTAGAACACCAACCCACCTCTCCTACGCCTGGGGTGTGGCCAAGATGCTGGGGGTGGGGAACCCTTCCACTACTATCAACGGAATCGGGAATTCTCCCCAATTCTGAGCTGTTTTGGAGAACATGACAAGCCACAAAGTATAGAAGAAAAACAAAAGCCCAACTGCTTTTCTAGACCTGAAGAGGCACCATTGGAATGCTGAACAACCCTTCCCAGGTTCCAGAGGAAGGCCCCGACTCTGCAGGTCTTCAGAGACCTTGGGGCCTAGTCCTGATACAGGGGCTTTCCCATCTTTAGCTCCCTCAACTCAGCCTTCAAGCTGACAAGATTCCACCTGGCTTCTTTCCCTCTGGAGTCAGACCTCTTATCCAGAACTATTATTTTACCCTCCATGTCTTTTGGAAAGCCAAGTTTCTGTTGGCCTTTCCTGCCCCTTCCCACATGCAACAAGATCTGGTTTCACCTTAGATCCAACATCTAGAAGTAAATAAGGGATTGTCCCTTTCTTTCTTCCTAAGGAGGACCTGCCTGATGTCCAGGTCACCCTGGGTCAAGCCAGTTAATGTCAAGGGAGGTGCTTCTAGAGGCACAGTTGGGGGAGCGAAGGGACTGAGAACAAAGTGTGTGTGTGGGGGGGAATGACAGGAGAGCAGGGGCCAGGTTTTCTGGCTCTCACAGAGCTGCGTAAGAGACTTACTTGTGTCTGAGACCACAGGATGCGGGGAAAGACACTGTGGGCCTGGACTTGCAGGCAGGGAGTGTCCAGAGAGCCTTGATTTGTTTGACCTGGCCTAGGTAAGGGACCAGTAGCTGTTCCCTTACCCCAAGGGCACAGAATCAAGTCAATGCAGAGTCTGGGGTGAACAGGAAACAATGGCAAGCACTAATACTGGACACAAAGTTAGGGAGAGGTCTGGAGGGAAGGGGAGAGCCCAACCTTGGCATTTGGCCCCGGAGAGGAATGCTCCTTGGGACTTCTGCACCTCAACGTCATCAGACTGTGAGAATTGTGCTTCTGAGGGCCAAATGATCCCTTCCCCCTTTACTAAGACTCCTCCTCTCAATCCTCTGGGGCCTCTTTGCCATGGCCTGGGCTCTGTTTTGCTTATCCACCTCACTCTCTGCACAGGTGAGACACACTAAGGAGGGGACCTTCTGGCAACCAAGAGCTGACCCTTCTCTCCTGTCCCTCACTCCCCTCTGCATGTTCTCCTTTCAGGGTCTGGGCCTAGTCTGTACTGACTTAGCCTCAGTATGGCTCTGGGATAGAAAGTCACCATTTCTTGCCACAGAGGTGGCAGCAAACTGAGCTTTATAACCAGGGGTCCTAGTATCAACATTACCATGTACTAACCAACACTTCCAAGGCATGAGATCATACTTGGGCCTTGGGTCTCAGCTCCAAGTCAGGCCACATGGCCTCCCTGACCTCCTGGGCTGCAGCTAGAGGACAAGCTGTGCACTGTCGTTGCTGTTTTTCAAGGAACACCCCTTATGCTCAGTGGTTCAGGCCCACAGGGAAGCGAGACCAAAACTTACTCAACACCAAACACAAGTCAAGTCTCGGGTCTGATACCAGCCCTTCTCCTTAATCCCAAGCATTTGAGTATAACTGTGGCTTTGGGAATGAAGTCTCCAACACGCTATGGTTATACCTTATAAAAAGGCAGCAGAACGAATGCTCTCTTCAGGAAATGACTTGAGAAAATAAGGACTGCTCCTGCTCTTCCTCCCTCACGAGGGGCTCAGGATGCAGATTCCACCTAACTTCTTGAAGAGGAAGATAGGTGACAGTGCTTTTAGGAACACCAAAGAAGGTTCAGGGTAGCAGCTTACCTGAAGATGTTTTCCACTCACTCTGGTCCCGCTCAGACTGGCCTCAGATCCTCCAATACTTGGTTTCCCTGGTCTCCTATCTTCTCAGTCACCTGTGTCCACTCAAGTTTGAGAGCAAGAACCAAAATACTCCAAAAACAGGAAGACTGTGTGTGTGAACAGGAGTATTTAGAAAGCTATCGGCTCCTGTGAAAATCTCTAAAAACACTGCTGAGGAAATTGAAAACTGGAGACATAATCCTGCCCTTCGGTGGAACTCACCTCTTATCTCCAAACCTGACCACCAATTACTCATCGTCTGAACAAGAGGGCAATCTGAGTAACACCTAGCGCTGTCAAAAGCGACCCTTTTGACAATTACCTCAAGACGATTACTACTGTCCTGCAGTCGGCCACATTTCTGCCCCTTCTTCTGCCCCCCATAGGAGCCAAGTTCCCAGAGCAGCCACCCCACCTCAAGTACATACTCAGCCAGATAATGTTATCGAACTACACACAGATGCCAGAGTTCAGTTAATTTTTACAACTAAAACTCCTAACTGGGGCCGCTTTCACGAACGCATGGCCTGGGCTCCTCTGGGTAAACCACGATTTTTTGTTTGGTCCTCACACGGAAAACAGGGCCGGGGGAGCGCTTGGGGTTACTGTGAAGAGTCCAAAGTCGTCCTGCGAGAAAGTGGAGGAACCAGGGTTTGAACTTACGTTTTCTTCAGACTGCGCTCTTCACCACGTGGCCTCTCTCCACAGCGGCTGAAGAGAAAGAAAGCGGCGCTGACTCAGCAAGTTCCGGAGAGCTCGGCCGGAAACAGCGGTATTTAACCAATCCTGGCTTCTGGTTCATTCTCGGGCGAAATCTCACGAGATTTTGGGATATGAATGGGGTTACCCAGGGAATCCATAAGGGGTTGTTTTAACAGGTTGGGAGGGGATGGAGGAGGGGTGGTGCCTGTAGCCACGCCCACCGAGCTGCGGGGGGTGTGAGTTGGGGGATGGGGAGGGAATAAGGTGGCGAGGGGGTGGGGCGGTGGGATGGCGGTAAAGTGGAATCGAGGATGGCGGAATAGCGGGACGGCGGGATGGGTGGAAACAAAGATGGCGGTGGGACGGGAAGAGAGGGCCTCTGAGACGTGGAGGGAGAGGCGAGGCCTCGAATCCCCCACACTCCCAATTTACCCGCCACCCCAAGTTCTGTGCTTTAGGCGACCGCTTTCCCTCTGAGGGGTGCGGGGTATCAGGGCCACCTCCCGGGTCCCATGAGTGAGGGTTTTCGCCCCACCCCCAACTCCCTACTCCAGAAAAGATTTTCCCTGCTGTTGGCCAGTCCAATACCCCCTACTCTCTGGACTTGACCATTTCTGTAACCCGTGGGGCAGCGGAGAACCCAGCCTGAGGTTCGATTTGATTGTCCTCTCTCCAGAGTGTGCTTTCCTCAGTCTTCCCCTCGGATTTGGTTTTCAGAAGCCAGAAATCCCTGCGTTTGCTCTACTCACCGCCCCACTCCTGCAGATGACTTCAGCGTTCGCTCCTCCTAAGCGCAGGAACAACTGGGTCTGAGGACTGAAAATGCGGCGGGAAGGTCCTGAAGAGGGAGCCAGTCAACAATGCTGCGGTGGGGAGGCACCGCGCAGGCGCCTGGTGTTCCTCCTAGCGGAGCTGAACCTCTACACCCCGGGGCCGCCAGGGGGCATTGGGGGGCCTGGAATCCTCAGTTTTTGCAAGGTCTGTAGCAGATTTTTGTATCTGCTTCCAGCCAGTTCCTTTAGGTTAGACCAGTCTTCTGGAGAGATGGCAAGACCCAGATGGGTAAGGATCCTTTCCCGGTGAGGAGAGAGCGAGTGGTTAGAGCAAAGCGAAGGCCCCAGCCCTGCCATTCAAGCTGGCCTGAGAGACCTTCTTGGGGTCTTTTTAATTCAGCTTTCTGACTCAGGCCTGGGAACTACTCAGCCTTCGCAAACTGTGAGACTGTGTTTCTCTGAAAGGGGTGGTGTGTGGTGGGATCTGGCACTGTGTCATTGTCATCCAAGTGACCCTGAATTTTTTACCACAGGCCATAGGGAGGTTGTAGTGGTTGAGAGTAACATTCAGGGTAATAAGGCCGGCGCCTTTTTTTTTTTTTTTTTTTTTTTTTTTTTGATGAATCTACCCTGCCATTCTCCCAGACATCCCCGTGCCTATAAGCCAAAAGAATTAACTCAAGTTTTTCACCCTGGAACTGGAAGCCCAGCCTCCCCCATCCTCCTCTCTTCTGGATTCTTTCAGTAAACGTTTGTCCTTGAGTGGTTGCTAGTGCAACCCTCAAAGATACAGCCTCTGCCTCATAAGGTTTAGAGTGAAAACAAAAAAAAACTACCATAAAACAAGGAGAGCATTGTTTTAAAGTAGAAAGTTGTAACTGATTCTCTGAATTAAAAAATGGGGTATAGAAAGTTACAAAGGCAGGCAAACTCCTGCCTGGGTTGCTCAGGAGCTGTCTTCTGAGGCCTGAGCAGGAAGCAGCCATTGGGGGCTTGAAAGGATCCTGTTCTGGGCCTGAGGATGGACTACACAAATCCTGAAGGAGTAAAGTACTTGGCAAGTTTAAGAACAGAAGGAGACTGGGGCAGAGGGGTGAGTGATGAGACTGGCAGAGAGAGCAGCAGAGATGTGAAATGAAAAGGAGATCCAGTTGAAGATTGCCCATCATTAGTTTCATGATCTGGTTGCTTGTGATACTCACTGAAATTGATACAATAAAGAGGTATATCTATAATATTTGAAAGCAAAATACAGATCACATGATTGATTATATAATACAATCCTATTCATGTAAAAGTAAATGTGAATGTAATGCTCGTTTTATTGCTTGCAGCAATGCTTCATAATATTTACCATATCTCTGGGGCCGCACTTGGCCTGGATCTAGAAAAAGGAGTAAAAGTTACGGACTCCACCCTCCTGGGATATATGTAATTCATATTTATGAACATATTAGATAAATAGGTCAGGATGTCCAGAAGATGGTCACTAAAATGATAATGGTGGGACATGGTTCCATAGTGTAGCTGTTAGCACGTCTGCTTTACACGCAGAATGTCCTAGGTTCACACCCCAGTGGAGCCACAGTCCATGGTCTACGGCCATGCCACCCTAAATAAGCCCGATGTCTGATCTCAGAAGTTATGCAGGGTCGGGCCTGGTTACTACTTAGATGGGAGATCACCTAGGAAGACCAGGTGCTGTAGGCATAAATAATAATCATAAAATGATAATGCTGGTTATTATAAAATGCTTTTCTGTATTTTAAAACTTTTTTTAATCAATTTTTTTCTTGACCTGTGATGTAAATAGTTATTTTCATTTTAGAAATATGAAAAAAAATTCAGTCAACCTACACTGCATTATAATGATCACAGAGACTTTAAAAACCTTCAGTGAGAGAAGAAATGAAGGGATAATGCATTTGGAGAAGCTGTTCTCTGTGTGTGCAGCTGAGAAAGGTTAGATCTTGGTTGACCTGTAGGGGATGAGATAGAGATGAACTGAGAGAGGAAAATATTTTTTCCTATGATTATCTAAAGTAAGCCTGAAGCTAAAAGACCCTGAACTCTCCATATAGCTGTAGTGGGGATAAAAGTTATAGAGTGCTTACCAATTAATGGAAACTTAGCCTTTTGATTTTCTAGGCAGACCCATGCAAGGACGTTGTGAACTTTGATGTTATCTTAGTTTTTTTTCAGGTGAAGGCATTGAGACAGGAAAGGAGAAGCCACTGGTCCAAGACAAAGTGGACAAATCAAGAAGGAATTTGGGGCTGTGGGTTCCTGGCATGGGGTTCTTTGCCCCCAGGACACCCAGTACACAACACACCTGAACCAGCCTCTGGACACCTCCCCCCCCCACCCCCCCCCGCCGGTCTACTGCAGGCTTAAGCTAATGTGGAAGGTCTTAGAATTCAGAATAGCCGATGTGCGCACTCTTGGCTGTGTGTCCTGATTGGGGTACACCACTACTTTTGAAAATTGTTTTGGGGTATTAATGAATGACCTGAGAGGGAAAGGCAGGAACCTTCAGGCAGTGAGCAGAATCCTTTCATCCCAGGCTCACACCTCCTAGTGAGACTGGGCTTGCAGAGGGCAGGAGGATCCTTCCCAGGTGTGCAAGGATTGGAGGATGGCTAGGTATGTGGGGAGAGCTCACTACAAGGTTAGCTGCTCACTGATGGGTGATGCTTCTAATGTAGGGAGGAAGCAAGAGAACTGAGTTTTAAATCAAATCTACAGCCATGCCACACTGAACACACTTGATCCCATCTGATCTCGGAAGCTAAGCAGGGTCAGGCCTGGTTAGTACTTGGATGGGATACCATCTAGGAAGACCAAGTGCTGTAGGCATAAAAAATAAAAATGTTAAATCAAGCTACATTCAGAGATTGCAATATGCTGATCGGTTCTATAGCCAGACCTCAAGGAAGCCTGCAGAGCAAAGGAAGCTTTCTGCTGGGATTGTTAACAAACCATCTCCCTACACCCTGAAGGGAAAACAGGAAAAACAAAGTCTTTAGACTGCCCTATACAAAACAAAATTATTCATTCCCTGTGGCTAAAACCATGGGGAACCGGCAGGTTTTCACAGTAAGTATTCTTACTTTTTCACACTACATACTCTTATCCTTTCTCACTATATGCCCATATCATCAAAGTAAAATGGGTAAACAAAGTCTTTTGTCTTTGCTTTTTCTGTCTATGGTACATTACCTCCTCGCTAATAAACTTTTTTTTTGACTCTAACTCTGGCATGCGTTTGAATTCTTTCTTGCGCTCAGCCAGCTCAGCCAAGAATTCTCCGTGCAGGGCTTGAGTTCCCCCCACTGGGGGGAATTTGCCCTTCCTGCATCACTTCCACAGCTCAGACTACAGATTATAATGATATTATAGTTAGCCAAAGGTTATGCCTTAGCCAAAGATGGCATCAAAGCTAGAAAATACCAGTTTTGGCTTATCTCCCTTTTAGCCAGGACTAAAACGGGAGGTCCAAAGAAAGGAAAGGTAAAGGCTGTCTTCTGAGCAGAAAACACAGGTCCCATATCCCTGTAACTAGAATTTCCTCTCAGCACCGCTAGCCATCACTGCACACAATTACTGAGGTGGTCTCAGAGCCCTTCTGGCCCTTGTTTAGGAGACCACAGTTCTTAAGATCCATAAAAGTGGCCACATGGGGGAAGGGTTAGTGATAATGAAAGATTGTCCTCGGGACTTTCTTGGTCTGCCCTCATTCCTATTTAAACCAGATAAGTGTGCCCTTTTCCACTAACCGAATGATCCATTATCCCTATTTAGTATTTTGATAGCACTTCTAGGAGCATCCTCAGACCAAGTCTCTGGTGGGATGGAAGGAGGTGAGCTCAGAGTTCCGGTTCTCAGGATGTTTGGTTGATAACAGACCCAGGGGACAAACCCTGTGTCCTCTTCTATGCAGAGAGGCATACCAGTCTAATGAGAGGTCCTCGGAGAGAGTCCTAATGTCAACTGTTCTCTACTCTTTAGCTCTAGTTACATAACCCAAGGGACAGATGACATCCCAGCTGGAATACAAGGACTTTAATTAGATTTTCCTCTCTCCATCAGGCACACTCCTTGGTTTTTGTGATGGTCTGAATGTTTGTGCCCCCTCCACACACACAAATTCATACACTGAAATTCTAACCCCAAAGGTGATGGTATTAGTAGGTGGGACCTTTGGGAGGTACTTAAGTCATAAATGTGGAGCCTCATGAATGCAATTAGTTTTCTTGTAAAAGAGGCTCCAGAAAGATCTCTAGCCCCTTCCACCATGTGAGGTCACAGGGAGAAGGCCCTGGCTATAAACTAGGAGGAAGAGAGCCCCTCACTAGAAACTGACCACGCTGGCACCTTGATCTTGGACTTCCCAGTTTCCAGAACTGTGAGAAATAAATCTCTGTTATAAGCTACGGAGTCTGTGGAATTTTGTCATAGCAGCCGGAACTAAGGCAGTCTCTGAGATTTTGCTTTTCCAAAGCCTTTTCAAATTCAGTTTCCCGTTACTCCAGTCCTCATACCTTGTCTGGTTTCACGAGGTAGTTTGTGTCTCAGGCCACCAGGGGGCATCGTGGGTCCAGACAGGGTTGCTGTTGAGAGAACATGGGAGGAAAGTGGGAGGGGCTGCCTCCAGTGAACTAAGGGGGAGAGGAGGCAGGAGAACCCGACATAAGAAAGGCGAGCAGGCGTTTGCTAAGGGGAAATTACAAGTTTGTAAGTAGGATCATGACATGACCCGAGGCACATTTCAAGATCTCTATGGTTGCTGTGTTGTCATTGCAAGGCTCCTGGTGGGAGATCTTGGCTTGTACCCAAGTGACCATGGACAGTTTTGTGGACATCTTGAAAGTGAAGTGGGCAGGACTGCTTTTGGTGGGGATGCAAGTCATGAGGGTAAGTGGTCAAAGATACCATCTAGAACTTCATCTGGGACCCTGAGATCAGAAAGAATGAGAGAGAAGCAAATATGAAAAAAATATCTAAAATGTCTTTTGGGGCCATGCTATCTTTGTGATGTCACTAATGTTAAATGGAAAAAAATTAAGTACAGTATAGCACATAAAATATGATCTCTTTAGACAAAGTAATAAATATATGTAATATTTATTCATTCTATTCAATATTTGCCATGGACTTTATACTCCAGTGGTACAGGGGAGAGAATTATGAATGTGGCATTAAAATCTGAGCCTTAATGGATTATTTATATTACATTTTCAGATGCATAATGATGTGTCAGGAAAATGGTCACTAAAAAAGGAGGACTTTGGTGAGAATTTAAAGAATTTTTAATAATAGGTTTAATTGGGTATACATGTATTAGGTTACAATGTATCCAAAAATATAATTTCAACATGTACCCAATATTTAAAAAACCACTAATGAGATATTTTACCTTCATGTTTTTTGCACCGTATCTGATGTGTTTTCACAGTTCATCTCAATAAGGATGGACTTTTAACTTTAATGTTAATCTGATATAATTGGAAATGCTTGGTCTGTATTTAGATTTCATAAAATTTACAGTCGAAAGGGTAGATTTGTTCACACACCCAAGTTGTTCCAAACAATAACAGAATTATATATTAAATTTAAATTTAGATGAAATAAGTTAAAAATTTGGGTCCTCAAGTTCACTAGATATATTTCAAGGGCTTAAAAACCGCATGTGGCTGGTGGCTACCATATTGAACAGTGAGCCACTGAGCATCTGCATATACATCACAACAGATAAGGATGAGTCAGACACAACCCTGTTTCAGGGGTCCGAGAGGGGCTGTCGTTGGTAGGATTGTGGCCCAGGAGGAGACACAACTCTTTTTTCTTCAGTATTTTCCCATAACCCGACTCTGTCGTCACCAGTCCACACCTCACACTTCTCATTTCCTTCTCCTGGAGCAACTGCTTCACAGGGACCGGGGGTAGGCCTTGCCTCTCTCCAGTCTAGTCGCATCCTGATCATTTGTTCTGTTTCTGTGATGCTGGTCGGAATTGGGCCTGGTATCATCACAGACATCAAGGAAAGAAAGGAAAGAAAGGATTGAGAAGTGTTGTAGCTGCCAGGCCCCAAAAGATACACAGACCACCAGAACTCAGTGAGTTATAGGAAACACATTCTTTATTCAGCCAACTGGGTATGCCAGGGGTATGCAGACCCCAAATTAAGCAGCCCCGAAATGTAGAGGTACAGGGGTTTTAAGCCCAAAATCCCATTCTTCATTCTGTCTAAACACAAAGGTCTATTTTTCTTTTATTTGCTACCTGTCAACCCATAGGTCGGTTGTGCAAGCAAGGGTACAGAAGCAGAAAGCTTATTGTTAGAATGTTATGTTCCCGTGGGCGATAGATAGCCAAGCAGTAATTTCCTGCAAGTAATAAATTTCTAGCAGTCATTTTTCAGCCACCACACCCGGATGTTATGGGGGCTTTACGCCAGAAGCCCCTCCATGCCTGTGGTGGGAGGGCTGGAATCCCTTAAAGAAGAACTCAGTGGGAACAAGTGTGGGAATGAGTAAATGATATACTAAAACTTATTAGATTATGGAAGGAAAATGTCCTCTTTGGTTTACGATGAGACATTTTAATGGGGAGCAATAGTGAGAGCTTCAGTAGCTAGACTTTGAGCAGGACAGGATCACACCAATGGATATTTCTAGAACTTTCCTTTGTGACTTCTCTCTGTAGAGGCTTAAGCAGTAGGAATAACCTTCCAGGTTTCCATAAAATTGAAAGTATTTCAAGACAAGGACAGACAGGTCATTTTAAAGTGACTTTTAAAAATTGGTTGTGGATAACTCTTGTTTCTGGAATATGTAAGGGCAACACATCCTAAGAGCAGCCCCTCAGAGCATTTCCTGTGTGTGCGCCTCTGTAGGACTCGAAGGCTGGTTCAGTAGCCTGGGTAATGACCCTGAAAGATATCCAGGTCTTAATCTGGGAACCTATGAACGTTACCTTATAAGGCAAAAGAGACTTCCTAGATGAGATTAAGGATCTTGAGATGGGAACTGTGGTGGTTAAATGATGAGTCGGCTTCACTGACCACGGGGAGGGAACCTGGATTAAACACGATTTCTGGGTGTGTCTGTAAAGGGGTTTCCAGAGGAGATGGTCATTTGAATTGGTGGACTCAGAAAAGTCGATCACCCTCCCCTATGTGGGTGGGCATCGTCCAATCCACTGAGGGCCTGAATAGAACAATAGGAGGAATTGACTGCGTTTTTCCTGTCTCACTATTGAGCTGGGACATCTCGCGTGATCTTCCTATGTCCCGAGACTGGAACTTACTCCGTCAGCAACCCTGGTTCTCAGATCTTCAGACTCAGACTAAATTAAGCCAAAGCTTTTCTGAGCCTCCACTTTGAAGATTGTGGGACTTCTTCCTCTCTCGATAGATAGAGAGAGAGAGAGAGAGGGAGAGAGAGAGAGAGATACAGAGACATAGGCAGTCTCCTATTGATTCAGCTTCTCTAAAGAACCCTGACTAATACAAAGTCAAGGGATGTTATCCTAGACTATATGGTGTGGCTTAAATGTAATCACTTATCCTTATAAGAGAAAGGTGCTGGCAGATTTGAGGACAGAAAAGGAGAAGAACGTGTGACCCCAGAGCAGAGATTGAAGTCATGTAGCTATAAGCCAAAAATGCCAGCAGCCTCTAGCAGGTAGAGGAACAAAGAAACAGATTGTCCTTAGAAACTCCAGAAGGAACCAGCCCACATGACACCTTGATTTCTGTTATTCTAAGCCCCTGGGGCTTCTTGATAGTACAGAGCTTTCTCTATGCAATATTTAGTTTCTTCTCACATTTTGAGAAGCCAGTCTGTCTGCACTTAGTCTCATTTCTCTCATCCAGCTTTCCTATTTGGGTTGGTTTTACTTAACATCTACCGTTTCTTCAGCCTTGAGCCAAGAGCTGCATTACAAACAATAATCCTGTGCCAAAGCTATGGTGGGACACGCTAAATAGTCCTAAAGTGAGCATCTGAGCCACGTGGCATGGCAGGTGACACATTCCATTCTAGAGGAAGTTAATGAACAAAGGCAAATGCGCTTAGAGGGAAATAGAAGGGATCAGGGAGCCTAATACTGAGCTGGAGGGGGAAGAAGAGAAGACGGGAAGGGAACAAAACAGGGATTTCCAGCTCCCACTCAGCTGCCTTCCTTAGAGCTTGCGTTGTACCATCTGAGGCCACCAGGGAGCAGTGAGGGCCTGGATGTGGGGAAGATACTTGCTGGTGGACAAAGTGAAAGGAGCATAGAGAGGCTTACAGGTGTTCCGAGTCGATGTTTTATTCCATGACATAGGAATTCATCAGCATCTCATGTAGCAGATAGAGGAACAAAATGGAAGGTGTTTTTTTTTTTTTTTAAGGTAGGAAGAAGGTGGAACTAAGACATCAAAAGAGGGGATTATTTCAGGCAAGCACACCTTTCCTGAGGGGAAGGCAGGGTCTTATCAGGCAAATTACCTCACTAGAGCTGACCAGGAAATTCTGGACGGCTTCATTTAACTTTCTATTCCTGGGAGAGGCTGAAATTAGATTAGTTTAGGTATTAAGTTTTGGTTTGGTGATGTGGCTCTGTTTGTTGTATATGTTTCCTGCAGTCCTCAAGGAAATCCTCACCTTAAATCTCTTGGTCTCCCACACCTGTGAAGAATGACTTGGATTCAGTTCTTCACAAACGAAGCAGGAAAGAGAACAAAGGAGTCCTTTTTTTCTCCCTTTCCTTCCTCCCTCTTTCCTTCCTTCCTTCCTTCCTTCCTTCCTTCCTTCCTTCCTTCCGTCCGTCCGTCTTTCTTTCTTTCTTTCTTTCTTTCTTTCTTTCTTTCTTTCTTTCTTTCTTTCTTTCTTTCTTTCTTTCTTCCTGTAGTCCAAATATTTCCCATAGCAAGCATGTTTTGAGGTAAGAATTTGAGTGAAAAAAATCTGTGCTCTCTCAGAATCACCCCTCCGATCAGATACCTGAATTATTCTCCTGGAAGCAGCTCTGCATGTTGGCTGTCATCCTATCAAAAAGGGCTTTTTTCAAAATGGTGGCTTGGTTCTTTGGGTTACCTGTTAGATGTGACCCCCACACCTCAGAGATCACCTATATCTGATTTCCAAGATGATCCAACTAACTTCTAGCCGTAATCCCAGTTACAATGAATCACTAAGTATAAACACATGTGACTATCAGGACAAGAATTCTTTGACCATTGAGTGAAACTGGGCTTAGGTCCCTGACATCCTGGCATAGTGACTATCTGGACCCAGGCTGTAAGAACTCTCACAGCTTCAGCCCTGAAAATACCAAGTCTTGGAAATGACCTCATTGTTTATCAAATCAGGGCAGATGTTCAGCCTACCTAGAAGCTAAGTCTCTGATATAATATTTTCTGTTAAAGTTGTTTTTTCAAATCTTTCTGGTTACTTCTTTCTTTCCCTGTGAAGAGTCAGTACCTTCACTCTTTAATCATCCAAGGTGCAACAGTGACACCCATAGACCCCTACCTAGCTGGGTCATAGCACAGTGGAAATGGACGGAGAATAAGGTTCTGAGTGGCAGTTGTGTGTGTAATGCTGGTCAGAGACAGCACCTTCCCATAGGGTGTGTGTGTGTGTGTGTGTGTGTGTGTGAATGTCTTTGTGTAGGAAACCAGTAGGAAGCAGAGAGACCACTGCTCTGGTGATCCACGTGGCATTTGATATATGTCCTGCTCCCTGACTGTAATAATAGGACCATTTACAATTTATTTGGATGTTCATAGGACTGTGAGAGCCACCATTGCCATTTCTAGTGTTTCTTCTCTCATGATTTCCTTTTGAGAAGGTAGCTCCTATTTTATAATAGTAATAATTACAGCCAAACCAGCAGCTACGTGCAGGGTGAGCAGGATCTCTCTAATATGACCTTTCAGGAGCTACCAGCACTTTGTTTCTTGTGTATGTGGAGTCTCAGTCTCAGACTGTAGAAATTGCCTCCTGTGTATTCTCAAATCCTGCAACAGTATTCCTATTTAACTTTTTATTTTAAGATGAGGACAGAAGGGTCATTTTTGATGGACGAGATTTGAAATGTTTTAGGTGTCGCTATGGTCCAAATATCCACCGATGTTCTTCTGTTCGATGCAGTCGGGGACTCGGCACCACAGGCAGTTACCTTCACGTGTCCATAGCCTCTCGACGTCTGAGGCCATTCATTGTCTACTGCACCTCCTGTGGATGTTTTATAGATACATCGCTAACTGCTACTGTTTCGATAAGCATTATAATTATTGCTGCGTGAAAGGTAGGAATTCCGGAATTAATATTTGTGTATTTTTAATCTGCATGCTTTGGCTTTATTGGTTACTAGTCTTATTCTCTGCAAGCGGTCTTTTGCTCCTTTGGGGACGTCACACTTAGCGTTTCCATGTCATATCTTATGTAGCGGGCACACACATACAGAACAATCTTACATGAGAATGAGGACTCCTGCAGCATGGGGACTCTGAGAGGTTCCTGGTACTAATAGAACAGGGAACAGAGGACAAAGTGGAATCTCGTGAAGATCACAGGTTTGCTTCTTGCAGGAAGGACATGGACATCGGGAATGTACCCAGGGGACCTCCCAGTGGCTTTCCCAGGAGGCAAGGATTTAGTCTACTCACTCCACAGGCCCAGTCTGATGGATTTCTGAGCAGTTCATTGACTCACGGCCATTTTACTATTATCCCACACCAAGGACATTATTATCTAAATCATTCAATGTAATATAGCACATAAATGTTTAAAGTACAAATAACAAAACCATTGCCTCAGATACAAAATTGTCTCTTCCTCCCCCGCCTATTTCCTCTCCCCAATGCCAGAGGCTGCCATGACTCTCCACTCTCCCTTGCCCAGGATGTCGCCTGTCTTTGCCCTTGGAAACGTCTGTGATGTGGTATGAACAACGACACTAAAATAGGTTCTTCAGAGCGTTTTTGTTCGTAGAACTCCCAGTCATTTCCTGAAGACATTTCCACTTCCACTCTGCCCAGGATCAGACAGTCCTGATTTGTCTTTTCTCAAAATCCAACTCTTTCTAAAAGAACAAACCAGGCGAATCATCCCTCTATGGATGGAGAAGATTTTGCCTCAAGAAGACACATAGCTCTGAGGTGAGAGTATCTCAACGTGCTACATAGAGGGCATAATGGAGAACATTTTGTGTTCTATGTGACACACTCTGAGGAGAGATCTTGGTGTTGAGCCCTTTGGCCAATCCTGACTTGTCACCTCACAGTATCTCAACACAAGAATGCTGCTTCCTGCTTTCCATTCAGAGGTAATTGATCTTACTGAGCTCTCTCTCTTTCATGGATATTTTGCCTTCAACATTGTGGGTAGCCATTCTGTCTTCCCTCTGTCTCATGAAATTGATTTTATTTCACATTTAATGTTTCCTCAACCAAGGCCAAGAACTACATTATTAAGCCTAGGACGAGATGCTCTAGGATAAACTCTGTGGTGCTCAGGGAAGAGCCTGAGCTGCCTGGTTTAGCAGTTGACGTTTCCATTCTAAGGCAAGGTGGAAAAATGAGCTCGGGTGGATGAAAGAGGGCTCTGGGGACCTGCCTGGTACTGAGCTGGAAGGGGAAGAAAAGGAGAGAGAAGAGCTGAGCAGATTTTTCTAGCTCCCATTCAGCTTCCTTCCCTGGTGCTTGGGTTGCATCATCTGAGGCCACCAGAGGGCAGAATTGCCTGAATTTGGGGAAGGCACTGGCTGTGGTTGACACCCTGACCTGAATGAAGTCTTAATAGGTGTTTACTCTGAGACCCTCCTAATAGGACTTTTGGGGAAAGGGGATTTCCTATATCTGTTGTGTCCCACATTTCTACCTATACAAGTGACAGTAAAAGTCCCTGGGCCTCAGACGCTGTAGAGATCGGAACGAAAGATACACAATGGCTCATTTCATCTGAGGAGGACCAAGGAAGGGCTAAAAAAGAATGAGAGATCCCAGCTTTGCCTGTGGTCCTTGGGTAGCGGAATGATTGGATTTCTCCTAGGAGACCTCAGACCCTAACCTCACCCCACTCCTCGACATCTTGAAGCGGAAGGCCCTGGATACCCCAGCCCAAAACCACCCTGACTCCCAGCGTAGAAAAGACAGGGACATCCAAGGATGACAGGAATAATGGTTTCAGTGTGTCTTGAGCAAGAAAAATCATATCAAAGAGTTTTAATTTTCTCAAATTAACTCTGCTGTCCAGGGTTGCAGAAACAGGTAGAAATGAGAGCCAGGTCAGAATGGGGTGAGGAGAGGCAGTAGGCACCCAGCTGACAGTGTTCTGAGTGTGCCTCCAGCTTGAGAGGGTCACAGACACAAAGTCACCTCACAGCAGAGACACTGAGGGTCCAAGACCTCATTTACGTGAAGGACTTCAGCAGATCTTTCTCCACTGTAAATCAGGCATACACATTATGTGTTTGTGTCCCTCTATTTATACTTGTCAAAGTGTTTTCTTCCCCTCACCTATCTTCTCCTATGTGAGGATATAGAAATATCTGGAATCAAGTGCCAGGTCTGAGAGTGAGGAGAGGCAGCTATAAAAAGGAAATTTGCATGGAGGCCCCTCCCTCCTCTGAGGCAGGAGAAGGGGATAAGAGAGGTCTGGGGAGCCAGGCCCAGGGTTGGGGGCTCAGAAGGGAGCTCTCCTGGGGCATCTCCACCATGGCCTGGGCTCTGTTCCTCCTCAGCCTCCTCTCTCAGGGCACAGGTGAGGCCTCCAGGGAAGGGACCATGGGGGCATCTGGGCTGATCCTTTATGTCCCCTTCCTCAGGCTCACTTGGGCCCTAACGCTGACCTCACAAGAGTGTGTTTTTGCCTTTTTCAGGGTCCTGGGCCCAGACTGCTCTGACTCAGCCTTCCTCAGCGTCCGGGGCTCTGGGACAGACGGTCACCCTCTCCTGTGCTGGCAGCAGCAATGACATTGGGCGCTATAATGAGGTCTCCTGGTACCAACAGCGCTCAGGCACAGCCCCCAAACTCCTGATTTATGGTGTCAACCGTCGGCCCTCCGGAATCCCTGATCGCTTCTCTGGCTCCAAGTCTGGCAACACAGCCTCCTTGACCATCTCTGGGCTCCAGCCTGAAGATGAGGCTGATTATTATTGTTGCTCATATGCGGGCAGTAACACTCTCCACACTGGTGCAAGTTCATGGGGAAGTGAGACCAAAACCTCTTCTGAGTTCAGTCAAGTCCCTTCACTCCTAAACTCAGGCTTTTCCTTCTTTCCCTTGTTATTATTTTATTTTGAAGTAACTACAAACTTAATAATTTAAAGATAATAAAAGAACTCTTATTTATCCTTCTCGTTGATTCACCAATTACTAATATTTTATCATATTTGTGTTGCATTGTATTTATTTTTCATCTCTCAGCTTATATATGGATGTGGATATGTATGTGTATGTGTTAGCTGTGTATATATGTTTTGTATGTGTATATATGTATAGGTATACACATATACATAAATATACATATATAATACACATATAACTTATCATTTTTTAAATCATTTGAGAGTAAGTTGTATTCACCAACATTCATATTCCATAATATTCATCATTTTAAGGTCTATGATTTATTGGTTTTTTACTATATTCACAAGTGTGTGCATGTATTACACTCTATAACGCCAGAATGTTTTTATTCCCATGAAAGTAACATTTCATCCATTAGCAGTAATGCCCCATTTCCTTCTTTTCTCATCCCCTAGCAACTACTATGTTACTTTATGTCTTTATGGATTTACCTATTCTGGACATTTTACATAAATGGTTACACACTATGTGGCTCTTTGTGTTTGATTTCTCTCATTTATTAAAGTGTTTTCAAGGTCCATTCATGTCGAAGTCTATGTCAAGATTTCATCCCATCTCATGCCAAATCATATTACATTGTATAGATATGCCTCATTTTATTTATCCAGGAATCAATTGATGGAATCTCACTAATTTTTCTTGTCTTTTCTTCCCAAAGCCAGAGTGGTTCTTTCAGGATCTAGGGCATGAAAATCCTAGTTTCCCATCACTGTACATGAGGAAATAAAAACATAATACTCTTTCTCAGAGAGATATTTAGGAGGCAGTCAAGACTTCATTCTCCTCTCATCCTAGCACTCTTGAGGATTCCTCATTGAGGAGCATCTTTCCTTCTTTTCTACCTGTTGTTTGAATGTGTCCTGGACATGCTGGAGAGGGGAGAGAGGGAATCAAAGCCTCAGCTTCACCAAATGAGTGAGGGGGCTTTATCCTGCTATTGGCTCTTTCTTTTTCTTTTCCGGTGTCTTTGTCAAATGTTCTAGGTGACTGCTTCTATTACCTCCAAAAATCTACAAGAATAGGTTTTTCACAAAAACTCTCTACATTCTGTATTTGTTCTGAGTTTTTTTTCTGTGTACCTAAGGAAAAGAAAAAAATTCAGGTACATTTCAGCTTTCCTTCCATTATGAAATGCATTGTTTCTAAAGAAGAGTGCATGAAATGAGGATTCAGAAGAAGAAGCAGAAGGAGGAGGAGGAGGAGGAGGAGGAGGAGGAGGAGGAGGAGGAGGAGAAATGGAAACCACATCTACCCTTGGCTAGATCTATCCATCCAAAGCATATCCATCTATCCCACTCCCCCAATTAGCTATTATGTTGACTTCGGTGCTAATCCCGCTATTGTTCTTCTTTCCATTCCTTCCCCATACCTTTCTAGGTCTGCATCCTCAAACAATGTAGTTAGTTCTGAGACAGTGGAAACAAGCAACACAACTGAGTGAGAAAAGCATAATGTGTCTATTGGATGAGGCCCCAGGAGACATTTACACTAACAGTGGCTCAGGCTCAGTCTCTTCCCTGGGATTTATTGGAGCCCCACCTGAAGACAGCAGACAAGGCCCCAGAAGATAGAGAAGGGATCCTAGAGTTGGGTCTGGTCTTGCTGGAGGTGGCCAGATCCTGGCTCTCTAGCAGAAGTATTGGCAGGGAATCAGAGGCCCACGTCTTTTGTTACACAGTTCAGCATGGACTCTAGGGGTTTCCCAAGATCGTTTCACTGGGAGGAAGAGAAAAAGATTATTCTTGGCCAGTCGGGACACTGGAGAATGGCTCATGTCAGGACAAGCCTAGCGCAGTCAGGGAACTATAAGTTAGAAGCCAGGCCACACACTACCAAACATTATAGTATGGTAACTCAGTTGTCTGCACCTGGGATATGTCAGTTAATCATAGATGCATCTGTCATCTGTTGCCTAGGAGAGAAAGGTAGCAGTGGGAGATGATGTTTAGAAAGAGGTGGCAGAGATTACAGTATTCATGAGGCACACAGGGTTCTCTTCATGATGTTTTCAGACTCACCGCCCACGCGCCTTCCAGGGACCCTGGTGGCTCTTAGCCGTGCCCTCATTGGATAGTGCTATAAATTCAGGAAATGGTCCTGAGGTTAATGCCATTCTCAGAGAGGTCAATGTACTGACCACCAGGGGCCTAGTTGCCAAGGCCCTGCCTCCATTAGGGTGACCGAAACATGCCAGCTTGAGAGCTTGCCGGAGGATCCTGAGGCCCTGTGTTTAACCTCATGGGGGTCACCTCCTCCTTCTTCCCGGGCTCACCTCCTCACCTGCTTCCTGAGTTCCTGCCCACGCAATTCACCATCTCAGCTTCTGCTTCCGAGAGCACAGTCCAGGAGGGACAGCTGTCCCCAACATGGTCATCAGGACAGCAGAGGCCACTATATGCCCACATAGCTCTGGTTCTCACCTACGTCCCCAGTGTCCACCTCAAAGTCCCCAGAGAGATCTGATTGATCCTTATAATTTTACAGAATGAAATAGAGCCTGACACATTAAGTCCTCTGGGCTCTGAAAGACAGTGGGAGAGTCAGGTCCGTCCTGAAGGTGAGTCCAAGGGAATAGGGGCCGTCGCTTCCTCCTACGGAGTGACCCAGCAGACACTCAGCTGTCGTGTGAGCTACACAGTGCATGCTGCTTCCTCCTACCATCCAAGTCCTACACAAGAATCTCTCTTCCCACTCACCCTAACCAGAAACACAGAGAATCATTCTGCAAAATAGAGTTCAGCCTGTCAATGTTGACGCAGTATAAGCCCCCAGAGTCCAACCATTGTTAACCGAAACCTACTCACCTGTACACAGAGCACACAGTCTACAAATTAACAGAATCAACTTAGCCATGCTTTACGGAATTTAAGAAAACTATCTTGTGAACCACCACAAACATGCTAACCCTCTCTCAGAGAGGTTGCAAAATACTATTTTTTCTTCTAGTGGTATTTATTATCCCCGGCTGTATTGGATATCCTATCACTTAAATACTAAAATATAAAGTTACGTATTTTTAACACATCTTATGTTAAATAAAATAGAATGAGATGGAGAAGATAAAAAATGTAAGATTAATATGTATCCAGACATATACATTAATATGGGAAAGAAAACCTTGTTAGTCCTATTGTCCTCATTTCAGCGAAGAGCCCTTGGGTCAGAGCTGGTGTCTGCAATTACCTTCTTCCCTCTGCACTCCATGTCCCCCTTGACCTCAGGAAATACCTTACGAGTCATGATGCCTTGTCAGTTGAAATTACTCAAAGCTTCATTCCGGAAGGTATTGGTCTGTGATCAGTGTTACCGAATTGGATGCTTGTAATTTTGTGATTGTGATCATTGACTACAGTCTAGGAGGTTTGGATTGTTCACGGCATTCCATATGCCCCCCTGCTTACCTCTGTGGTATAAAAGCAACCCATCAATCAAACTACATTCAGAGACTGCAATATGCCGATCAGCCCTGCAGCCAGGCCAGGAGGGCACCTGCAGAACAAAGGAAGAGTTCTGCTGCGTTTACTAACAACCCACTTCCTGGAACCCTGAAGGGAAAACAGGAAAAACAGTCTTTAAGTGTCTGCCCTACGTGACATAAAATCATTCATTCTCTATGGCTAAAACCATGGGGAACCTGTAGATTAAAGGCTGGGAACTGCCAGCAGGCCTTTCACGCGGCAGATTCTAACCTTTTCACGCTACATACTCTTCCCCTTTCTACACTCTTCCCCTTCCTCACCATATGTCCATCTCAAAGAGAATGGGTAAACAACGCCTTTAAACTGTAACTTAGGATGTGGTTCCATAGTGTAGCGGTTAGCAGGTCTGCTTTACACGCAGAAAGTCCTGGGTTCACACCCCAGTGGAGCCACAGTCCATGGTCTACGGCCGTGCCCCTCTGAACACGCCCAATGTCTGATCTCGGAAGCTAAGCAGGGTCGGGCTTGGTTAGTATTTGGGATAGAAGACTACTCGGGAAGACCAGGTGCTGTAGGCTTAATAATAATAATAATAATAATAAGAAGAAGAAGTAATAATAACAACAAACAAACAAACAAAACACAAAAATCCCATAACTTAGAGGAACTAAAGAATAACACATAAACTGGATTCCCCAACGCTCTAGGCTTTTTTCCTCGTGTTGGCTTTTTTCTTTGCTTTCTTCAGTCTTTGCTTTTCCTACTTTTGTTGCAGGAAGCGACACCTGATGGAGGAATTTGGACGCTCAGACAACTTTGCTAGAGGAAGGAGAGCTTCTTAGGCAGGCAGAGCACGTGAGGCTCTCCACAGCACAAAAGCACAAGCTTCTCTTGGGTAGATTTCTTACAGCTTATATACCCCTGTAGTATCCATGCAAGGGGCATGCGATTCCTCCGTCTGAGGTTCTACATGCACCTCCTGACTCAGGATGGGAGGGGGAGTTTCAGGTGAAAGCTGAAAAGAGCAAGGAATTCCCAGACCACCAGTTCTGTCTATTTACAGATAGTTTCTCTTGGAGGTGTGATAAGAGTTTCCAGAAGGCCATCCAGAGATCTATAGGATGTGGTTAATCTATAACCGGCTGAGTCTGTCATTTCTGTAAGCTCTTCTCTTTGCATTTTTCAGCTGCCTCTTCTCTTTCATAAACTTTCCTTTTGAATCTACCTTTGGCATGTATTTAAATTCTTTCTTACACTCTGCCATGAACTCTCTTCTCTCTCAAATGCAGGGCTCGGTCTTCACCACTTGGGGGAATTTGCCCTGTCTTGCATCAATACCATATATAACCAAAGACAGATATTACACCAAGTCAAAACACAAACAGAATTACCAATAATTGTAGAGAAGATCAGATTTTTCATTTGGCCTTGACCATTTTTAAAGATACGGAGGACAAGTTTGGTGGTGGGGGAAGTGGGTCAGCCACGGGAAACTGTAGTTACCTGTTTTTAAAAGTACCAGTTCCAGTTTTTCTTTTCTTTCTTTCTTTCTTTCTTTCTTTCTTTCTTTCTTTCTTTCTTTCTTTCTTTCTTTCTTTCTTTCTTTCTTTCTTTCTTTCTTTCCTATCTTTCTTTCTCTTTCTTTCTTTCTTTCTTTCTTTCTTTCTTTCTTTCTTTCTTTCTTTCTTTCTTTCTTTCTTTCTTTCTTTCATCCTTTAGTTACCTCAGCCTCAGGGAGTAGTGGGATGGGTTTGCATTTTTGATTACCCAGCAATAAGACCTGCTAAGATTTTTAAAATATTCCCATCAGACTCTGATATTAGTTTCCTAATTTGGCCAAATTTCTGATCAAATTTATTAAATCCTTTCAAACCTATTGAAATACACCAATTGTCCTATCTCAATAACCTTTTAAAATTTTCCACCTGTGGAGTTAATTCAACTACAACCCCTCCACTGACACGGGAGGCAGAGGACTGCCACCCTCCCCTCTGCGTGCATACAAAATAGTGTCTGCTCTGGGCAGGCTGCCTTTTCCTGTAGCTCCAACCCACCGCGTGCTGAAGCCTCCTTGTAGTGTGAGTAACACACGGCGTGTCTCACACCGCGGCTGGTTTTTCGGAATATCCAAGGCCAACGTGCAGGTTCCTGGCCTGGAGCTTCTGCAAGACACCACCTTTGGGAAATTGCCTAACATTTTCTTCTGCCTTTTTTCTTAATTCTTTTATTAATTAACCTTTCTGTGTTAGCATTTATAAGACCCAAAAAGCTAAATAGCAAATTCAGAAGTTTTAAGACAAGTTATATTTCTGTGTTTCTATTTTTCTTTCTAAGTGCAATGTCTTCTTTTTCTTCCCCAATATCTGCAAACATTTGAGGGTAAACAAGAAAGGGTCTGAGTGGACTTTGATTTTTGTTCTACTTTCTGTCCTTTCATCCTATTAAGGGTGTCTAAATGTCTAGTCATTATACCAATATGAGAACACTCTAAAATTTGTTACTTTAAGAAGTTTATCCAATTCAAGGTACCTGTCATCTGGCTAGAGATGGTAGAATTTTAATAGAGACTCACACCAATGAGCTTCTGTAAAGAGCACAAAGGCTGAAGCCCTCAGAGATCCAACAGTTTACTCTCAAAGATAGCTTAAGAAAGGTGGGGAGGACTGGCTTTCGAGAGCTGCGCCAAAACACATGGAATCACGCGCTTTCCCATTTGAACAGAATAAGTTTAAGATTCCTTAATGTTGGCTCTATAGCCTATTCAGCTGCCCACAAGATGCGTATGCATCATCCAGCTGGCTGGGTGTATCATCTCTGGAAGGAAGGAGATCAATACAGAACAAACTCAAATTGAGTCTTTACCAGAGTCTCATCTGCCCAAGAAATAAGTTTCAAAAATATTTTTCCTGCCATGTTAAACTTAGAAGAGAGAAAAAGAATCTCAAGACTTTGAACTTCTGGTGGTACATATATATAATGGAATATTACTCAGCCATAGGAAAAGATGAAATACTGCCATTTGCGATAACCTGGATGGACCTCAAGATAACCATGCTAGGCAAAATAAGCCAGACTGAAAAAGTTGAAAATCACATGCTATCACTTATATGTGGGATGTAAACCTAAAGGCAACAAGTGAACGGGACAAACAGAGACTCAGGAACATGGACAATGGACTAGTGGTTACCAGAGAGTGGGCGTGTGGGAGGAGGGAAGAGGTAGACAGGGTAAGGGGGGTCAAATAGGGAGTTCGGGGGAGGATGAAATAAGTAAAGGGGATCAAATATATGGTAGCTGAAGGAAATTGGACTCTGGGTGGTAATCACACAATAGAATGTGTAGATGGCAAATTATAATGCGCACATGAAAATTATATAATTATATTGAACAATGTTACGCCAGTAAACTTAAAAAAAAAGTAAGACTTCCAACTCCTATGAAACCCCACAGATAAGAGATCAGAGAGGTTGGTGGTAAAATTCTTACCACCTCTGCCTGCTGACGGTCAGATGTCCATGATCTCTGAGCTGCAGCAGTCAGCGTGTTAGCAACATCCCAGACAGTGGATTTTCCCGGTGAGGCTGGCCAAATTGTCGGAGCCAAAAAAAAAAAAAAAGAATACTTTTCCTCCCACCTTCTAAATTCTTCTAGCTGGGCTAATAATCAAACTACCAGAGACGGATTAATAGGATTAAAATCAAATGTTTTAATACACTCCACTCCCTTGAGGAATTTACATCAGCATGAAAATTCCGGACAGTAAGGTGACACTGGATATGCAAGACATTCGGGACAAAGGACAAAGGAGGAGGAAGGAATATGAGACTTCAGGAGTGAGGATGAGCAATTTACAGGCACTTGAGAGTAGGGAACACGCGCCGCAGAAACACTCCTGCTGGACAGTTCGGAAGCAGTGACGTGACCGCGCCCAGAGCTCGCTTCTCTAAGACAGCTTTTTCTTTGATTTCGGCAAGCTTTGCTAGTTTAATGGCGTTGCGGCTCACTTGCTTTCTCTTGCCCTTGTCCTTCTGCATCTGTATGCCTGCTCCTTTGATCATCAAGCCTTAGGACAGAAGGTTTTGATCAGTGCCAGATCTTTTAAGAATAAAGCCTCAGTCTATCAATCACGAGGACAATAAATTTCAGTTAAACTAAAGACAACATCTTGGGTTCAGGTGTGTGTTTTGGCCCCAGACCTATCAAGGCGAAACAGCTCCACTGACCACTTTCCCCTGGCACCAGATGGGACGATCCCATGGCTGATTCCTGAACTGGACACGAAGACGAATTACCCCAGCTTTGTTCAATCAGTAGCGCCCACTACTCCAGCTCCCTTAGTTTCCATGACTAATGATTTTCCCCCTGTATAAACTAACTCCTTGAGACATCCAGGGGGCAGGTCTTTGAGCAATATCTCACCTGTGTCCGGGACTTGCAACTCTCTGAAATAAACCTTTTCTGTCTTCGCTGCACTTTTGTCATTTGGACCTAGAGGCGCGCAGGCAGACGAACCTCTTTGCTCTGGTAACAGTGAGACATGAGAGTAGCTAGCTAACAGGCTCCCGACTGATGTCTTCTTACTCACTATACTTAATTCAAATTAGGCTAAGGCAGCATTCTAACATTTCCTGCCTGAAATAGGGTTCTCTGTCTGAAATGGGGGAAGGACCACAAGTTCTTTCTCAGGCTTGTTTCTTAATAAACAGCTTAAAAGCAATATCCCTAAAAGTAGCTTCAGGGTGGTAAAATTTTGGTTCCCTGCACCATCTGAGATAGTTATCATTTCTAGAAGTTCCATTTATTCCTTTTATTATCTTTTACTTCCTTACTGACACTATCTTTCCATTCATTTGAAGGGTGTTTTCTCTTACTTAGGTCATTTCCATAATAACAGCTTAGCTTTCAATCTTCTCTAAGGTGTTTCCAACATCTATGTCCTCTCTAGACTATCATCTATTGGTTGTCTTTTCCCTGCCAGTTGAAGTATCCTGTTTTTCATATGTCTAGTAATTTAGGATTCTATTCTGGACATATCTAGCATTGCATTGTGAAACAGGACATCTTGCTTCGATGCTGTTTTAAACATCGACTTTTTGTTTGTTTGTTTTAGAAGATAGGCTGCCATTTAGGTTCTGCCAGCCACTTCCAAACAGCCGTCTGTGAATTTGGACTTAAATGTCAGTTCAATTTTCAATCTTGGCAACGTTATACGCATTTACAACAAATGTGCACCACCAAGAGTTCCGTGTGGGATCTAGGCAGCGGTCTACCCCTTAATGAAATCTGGCCTTGCTGTTTGGGATCCACACCAAGCAAGCACATTTCAGAGGTGGGCCCAGTAGTTCCTGAGAGATTTAGAGAGCTGCTTTCCCAAGGTTTTACCTTACCACTTTCTCCCCTGACTCATCCTACACTTAGCTCATCCTTCCCTTTGGCCAGAGCCTCACCTTCCTTGTGTTCTTGGACATGTCTGTCAAGTGGTATGTACAGGGCCACTAAAATAGTTTCATCAGAATGTCACACTCCAGAGAACTATCTCATTTCCTGAGTGCACATTTCTGTTTCCATCAGCCCTGATCGGAGTCTGTACCCCAAACCCGTCTCTTCCTAAAAAAGCACAGCATCTCTCTGTGGATGGAAGCGATGCTAACTCAGGAAGGGGCACAGCTCTGGAATGAAACTGTCTCAGTGTGCACAAAAATGGCAAGAGAATGAATGTTCCCTTTCCTATGTGACAGACAGACATTCCCTGAGGGGAGGTCCCTGAACTGGGGCCCTTGGGCGCAATGTTGACTCCATGCTCCTTTTCAAAGGTCCTCAAACACCGGAATTCCACTCCATTAGATTCTTTTCAATTCTAGTGAACTTCCTCTCTTCTCATGGGACACTTTTTCTCTCATCATTTTGAGAAGGTAGTCTTCTCTTAATCTTATTTTTCTTAGCTAGCCTTCCTACTGGGGTTCATATTATTTTAAGGCTATAATTCCTGAGCCCTGAGCTGAGATCTGCCTCAGGAGCACTGATTCTGGGGAAGACCATTTAGCCAGGTACAGAGTGGTCCTGAGGGGAGGGTCCGGACCATCAGGTGTGACAGGTAACACATCCCATTCTGGAAGAAGCTGGTGGACAAAGTGAAAGGAGCATAGAGAGGCTTACAGGTGTTCAAGATTGACATTCTACCGAGTCGATGTTTTATTCCATGACATAGGAATTCATCAGCATCTCATGTAGCAGATAGAGAAACAAAATGGAGGCTTTTTTTTTAAGGTAGGAAAAAGGTGGAACTAAGACGTCAAAAGAGTGGATTATTTCAGGCAAGCACACCTTTCCTGAGGGGAAGGCAGGGTCTTTTCAGGCAAATTACCTCACTAGAGCTGACCAGGAAATTGTGGACTGCTTCATTTAACTTTCTACTCCTGGGAGAGGCTGAAATTGAGATTAGTTTAGGTATTAAGTTTTGGTTTGGGGATGTGGCTCTGTTTGTTGTATATGTTTCCTGCAGTCCTCAAGGAAATCCTCACCTTAACTCTCTTGGTCTCCCACACCTGTGAAGAATGACCTGGATTCAGTTCTTCACAAACGAAGCAGGAAAGAGAACAAAGGAGTTCTTTTTTTCTCCCTTTCCTTCCTCCCTCTCTCCCTCAGTTCGTTCTCTTTCTTTCTTTTCTTTCTTTCTTTCTTTCTTTCTTTCTTCTTTCTTTCTTTTTTCTTTCTTTCTTTCTTTCTTTCTTTCTTTCTTTCTTTCTTTCTTTCTTTCTTTCTTTCTTTCTTTCTTTCTTTCTTTCGTCCAAATATTTCCCATAGCAAAGCATGTTTTGAGGTGAGAATTTGAGTGAAAAAAATCTGTGCTCTCTCAGAACCACCCCTCTGATCAGATACCTGAATTATTCTCCTGGAAGCAGCTCTGCATGTTGGCTGTCATCCTATCAAAATGGGCTCTTTTCAAAACGGTGGCTTGGTTCTTTGGGTTACCTGTTAGATGTGACCCCCGCACCACAGAGATCACCTATATCTGATTTCCAAGATGGTCCAACTAACTTCTAGCTGTAATCCCAGTTACAATGAATCACTAAGTATAAACACATGTGACTATCAGGACAAGAATTCTTTGACCATTGAGTGAAGCTGGGCTTAGGTCCCTGACATCCTGGCATAGTGACTTTCTTGACGCAGGCTGTAAGAACTCTCACAGCTTCAGCCCTGAAAATACCAAGTCTTGGAAATGACCTCATTGTTTATCAAATCAGGGCAGATGTTCACCCTACCTGGAAGCTAAGTCTCTGATATAATATTTTCTGTTTAAGTTGTTTTTTCAAATCTTTCTCGTTACTTCTTTCTTTCCCCGTGAAGAGTCAGTACCTTCATTCTTTAATCATCTAAGGTGCAACAGTGACACCCATAGACCCCTACCTAGCTGGGTCATAGCACAGTGGAAATGGACGGAGAATAAGGTTCTGAGTGGCAGTTGTGTGTGTAATGCTGGTCAGAGACAGCACCTTCCCATAGGGTGTGTGTGTGTGTGTGTGTGTGTGTGTGTGTGAATGTCCTTGTGTAGGAAACCAGTGAGATCACCAGAGAGACCACTGCTCTGGTGATCCACATGGCATTTGATATATGTCCTGCTCCCTGACTGCAATAATAGGACCATTTATAATTTAATTTGATGTTCATAGGACTGTGAGAGTCACCATTGCCTTTTCTACTGTTTCTTCTCTCACAATCTCCTTTTGAGAAGGTAGCTCCTATTTTATAACAGTAATAATTACAGCCGGAACCAGCAGCTACGTGCAGGGTGAGCAGGATCTCTCTAACACGACCTTTCTGGAGCTACCAGCGCACTTCGTTTCTCGTGTATGTGGAGTCTCAGTCTCAGACTGTAGAAATTGCCTCCTGCGTTTTCTCAAATCCTGCAACAGTATTCCTATTTAACTTTTTATTTTAAGATGAGGACAGAAGGGTCATTTTTGATGGACGAGATTTGAAATGTTTTAGGTGTCGCTATGGTCCAAATATCCACCGACGTTCTTCTGTTCGATGCAGTCGGGGGCTCGGCACCACAGGCAGTTAGTTACCTTCACGTGTCCATAGCCTCTCGACGTCCGAGGCCACTCATTTTCTACTGTGCCTCCTGTGGATGTTTTATAGATACATCGCTAACTGCTACTGTTTCAATAAGCATTATAATTATTGCTGCGTGAAAGGTAGGAATTCCGGAACTAATATTTGTGTATTTTTAATCTGCATGCTTTGGCTTTATTGGTTACTAGTCTTATTCTCTGCAAGCGGTCTTTTGCTCTTTTAGGGCCGTCACACTTAGCGTTTCCATGTCATATCTTATGTAGCGGGCACACACATACAGAACAATCTTACATGAGAATGAGGACTCCTGCAGCATGGGGACTCTGAGAGGTTCCTGGTACTAATAGAACAGGGAACAGAGGACAAAGTGGAATCTCGTGAAGATCACAGGTTTGCTTCTTGCAGGAAGGACATGGACATCAGGAATGTACCCAGGGGACCTCACAGTGCTTTTCCCAGGAGGCAAGGATTTAGTCTACTCACTCCACAGGCCCAGTCTGACGGATTTCTGAGCAGTTCATTGACTCACGGCCATTTTACTATTATCTCACTCCAAGGACATTATTATCTAAATCATTCGATGTAACATAGCACATAAATGTTTAAAGTACAAATAACGATACCATTGCCTCAGATACAAAATTGTCCCTTCCTCCCCCGCCTATTTCCTCCCCCCAATGCCAGAGGCTGCCACGACTCTCCGCTCTCCCTTGCCCAGGATGTCACCTGTCTTTGCCCTTGGAAACGTCTGTGATGTGGTATGAACAACGACACTAAAATAGGTTCCTCAGAGCAGTTTTGTTCGTAGAACTCCCAGTCACTTCCTGAAGACATTTCCACTTCCACTCTGCCCACGATCAGACAGTCCTGATTTGTCTTTTCTCAAAATCCAACTCTTTCTAAAAGAACAAACCAGGCGAATCATCCCTCTATGGATGGAGAAGATTTTGCCTCAAGAAGACACATAGCTCTGAGGTGAGAGTATCTCAACGTGCTACATAGAGGGCATAGTGGAGAACATTTTGTGTTCTATGTGACACATTGTGAGGAGAGATCTTGGTGTTGGGCCCTTTAGCCAATCCTGACTTGTCACCTCCCAGAATCTCAACACAAGAATGCTGCTTCCTGCTTTCCATTCAGAGGTAGTTGATCCTACTGAGCTCTCTCTCTCTTTCATGGATATTTTGCCTTCAACATTGTGGGTAGCCATTCTGTCTTCCCTTTGTCTCATGAAATTGATTTTATTTCACATTTAATGTTTCCTCAAACAAGGCCAAGAACTGTATTATTAAGCCTTGGACGAGATGCTCTGGGACAAACTCCGTGGTGCTCAGGGAAGAGCCTGAGCTGCCTGGTTTAGCAGTTGACGCTTTCCATTCTAAGGGAAGGTGGAAAAATGAGCTCGGGTGGATGAAAGAGGGCTCTGGGGACCTGCCTGGTACTGAGCTGGAAGGGGAAGAAAAGGAGAGAAGGGCAGAGCAGATTTTTCTAGCTCCCATTCAGCTTCCTTCCCTGGTGCTTGGGTTGCATCATCCGAGGCCACCAGGGGGCAGAATTGCCTGAATTTGGGGAAGGCACTGGCTGTGGTTGACACCCTGACCTGAATGAAGTCTTAATAGGTGTTTACTCTGAGACCCTCCTAATAGGACTTTTGGGGAAAGGGGATTTGCTATATCTGTTGTGTCCCAATATTTCTACCTATACAAGTGACAGTAAAAGTCCCTGGGCCTCAGACGCTGTAGAGATCGGAACGAAAGATACACAATGGCTCATTTCATCTGAGGAGGATCAAGGAAGGGCTAAAGAATAATGAGAGATCCCAGCTTTGCCTGTGGTCCTTGGGTAGCGGAATGATTGGATTTCTCCTAGGAGACCTCAGACCCTAACCTCACCCCACTCCTGGACATCTTGAAGCGGAAGGCCCTGGATACCCCAGCCCAAAACCACCCTGACTCCCAGCGTAGAAAAGACAGGGACATCCAAGGATGACAGGAATAATGGTTTCAGTGTGTCGTGAGCAAGAAAGATCATATCAAAGAGTTTTAATTTTCTCAAATTAACTCTGCTGTCCAGGGTTGCAGAAACAAGTAGAAATCAGAACCAGGTCAGAATGGGGTGAGGAGAGGCAGTAGGCACCCAGCTGACAGTGTTCTGAGTGTGCCTCAAGCTTGAGAGGGTCAGAGATACAAAGTCACCTCACAGTAGCGACGCCTAAGGTCCAAGACCTCATTTACATGAAGGACTTCAGCAGATCTTTCTCCCCAGTAAATCAGGCATACACATTATGTGTTTGTGTCCCTCGGTATATACTTGTCAAAGTGTTTTCTTCCCTTCCCCTACCTTCCCCTATGCAAGGATGTAGAAATATCTGGAATCAGGTGCCTGGTTTGAGGGGAGTGAGAAGAGGGAGCTGTAAGAAGGAAATTTTCATGGAGGCCCCTCCCTCTTCTGAGGCAGGAGAAGGGGCTAAGACAGGTCTGAGGAGCCAGGCCCAGGGTTGGGGGTTCAGAAGGGAACTCTCTTGGGGCACCTCCACCATGGCCTGGGCTCTGCTCCTCCTCAGCCTCCTCTCTCAGGGCACAGGTGAGGCCTCCAGGGAAGGGACCATGGGGGCATCTGGGCTGATCCTTTATGTTCCCTTTCCCAGGCTCACTTGAGCCCTAACACTGACCTCACAAGTGTGTGTTTTTGCCTTTTTCAGGGTCCTGGGCCCAGACTGCTCTGACTCAGCCTTCCTCAATGTCCGGGGCTCCGGGACAGACGGTCACCCTCTCCTGTGCTGGCAGCAGCAATGACATTGGGAGTTATTATTATGTCTCCTGGTACCAACAGCGCTCAGGCACAGCCCCCAAACTCCTGATTTATTATGTCAGCAGTCGGGCCTCCGGAATCCCTGATCGCTTCTCTGGCTCCAAGTCTGGCAACACAGCCTCCTTGACCATTTCTGGGCTCCAGCCTGAAGATGAGGCTGATTATTACTGTTGCTTCTATAGAAGTGGTAGTACTCGCCACAGTGGTGCAAGTTCATGGGGAAGTGAGACAAAAACCTCTTCTGAGTTCAGTCAAGTCCCTTCAGTCCTAAACTCAGGCTTTTCCTTCTTTCCCTTGTTATTATTTTATTTTGAAGTAACTGCAAACTTAGTAATTTAAAGATAATAAAAGAACTCATTCATCCTTCTTGTCGATTCACCAATTACTAATATTTTATCATATTTGTGTTGCATTGTATTTATTTTTCATCTCTCAGCTTACATATGGATGTGGATATGTATGTGTATGTGTTACCTGTGTATATATGTTTTATATGTGTATATATGTATAGGTATACACATATACATAAATATACATATATAATACACATATAACTTACTCATTTTTTAAATCATTTGAGAGTAAGTTGTATTCACCAACATTCATATTCCATAATATTCATCATTTTAAGGTCTATGATTTATTGGTTTTTTACTATATTCACAAGTGTGTGCATGTATTACACTCTATAACACCAGAATGTTTTTATTCCCATGAAACTAACATTTCATCCATTAGCAGTAATGCCCCATTTCCTTCATTTCTCATCCCCTAGCAACTACTATGTTACTTTACGTCTTTATGGATTTACGGATTCTGGACATTTTACATCAATGTATCACACACTACGTGGCCCTTTGTGTTTGATTTCTCTCATTTATTAAAGTGTTTTCAAGGTCCATTCATGTCGAAGCCTATGTCAAGACTTCATCCCATCTCATGCCAAATAATAATACATTGTATAGATATGCCTCAATTTATTTATCCAGGAATCAATTGATGGAATCTCACTAATTTTTCTTGTCTTTTCTTCCCAAAGCCAGAGTGGTTCTTTCAGGATCTAGGGCATGAAAATCCTAGGTTCCCATCGCTTCACGTGAGGAAATAAAAACATAATACTCTTTCTCAGAGAGATATTTCGGAGGCAGTCAAGACTTCATTCTCCTCTCATCCTAGCACTCTTGAGGATTCCTCATTGAGGAGCATCTTTTCTTCTTTTATACCTGTTGTTTGAATATGTCCTGGACATACTGGAGAGGGGAGAGAGGGAATCAAAGCCTCAGCTTCACCAAATGAGTGAGGGGGCCTTATCCTGCTATTGGCTCTTTCCTTTTCTTTTCCGGTGTCTTAGTCAAATGTTCTATTACCTCCAAAAATCTACAAGAATAGGGTTTTCACCTTGTGTTTGTGGTTTGTCACAAAAACTCTCTACATTCTGTATTTGTTCTGAGTTTTTTTCTGTGTACCTAAGGAAAAGAAAAAAATTCAGGTACATTTCAGCTTTCCTTCCATTATGAAATGCATTGTTTATAAAGAAGAGTGCATGAAATGAGGATTCACTCAAAGAAGAAGAAGAAGAAGAAGGAGGAGGAGGAGGAGGAGGAGGAGGAGGAGGAGGAGGAGGAGGAGGAGGAGGAAGAAGAAGAAGAAGAAGAAGAAGAAGAAGAAGAAGAAGAAGAAGAAGAAGAAGAAGAAGAAGAAGAAGAAGAAGAAGAAGAAGAAGAAGAAGAAGAAGAAGAAGAAGAAGAAGAAGAAGAAATGGAAACCACATCTACCCTTGGCTAGATCTATCCATCCAAAGCATGTCCATCTATCCCACTCCCCCAATTAGCTATTATGTTGACTTTGGTGCTAATCCCGCTATTGGTTTTCATTCCATTCCTTCCCCATACCTTTCTAGGTCTGCATCCTCAAACAATGTAGTTCTGAGACAGTGGAAACAAGCAACACAACAACTGAGTGAGAAAAGGATAATGTGTCTATTGGGTGAGGCCCCAGGAGACATTTACACTAACGGTGGCTCAGGCTCAGTCTCTTCCCTGGGATTTATTGGAGCCCAACCTGAAGGCAGCCGACAAGGCCTGTTAGAGAAGGGATTCTAGAGTTGGGTCTGGTCTTACTGGAGGTGGCCAGATCCTGGCTCTCTAGCAGAAGTATTGGCAGGAAACCAGAGGCCCACATCTTATGTTACACAGTTCAGCATGGACTCTAGGGGGTTCCCGAGATCGTTTCACTGGGAGGAAGAGAAAAAGATTATTCTTGGCCAGTCAGGACACTGGAGAATGGCTCACGTCAGGACAAGCCTAGCGCAGTCAGGGAACTATAAGTTAGAAGCCAGGCCACACACTACCAAACATTATAGGATGGAAACTCAGTTATCTGCACCTGGGATATGTCAGTTAATCACAGATGGATCTGTCATCTGTTGCCTACTAGAGAAAGGTATCGGTGGGAGATGATCTTTAGAAAGAGGTGGCAGAGATTACAATATTCATGAGGCACACAGAGTTCTCTTCATGACACCTTCAGACTCAAGTCTGCCCGGCCCCCCTCATCCAGAGAAGTGAGTTCCATCCTCTGCCAAAGACAAACCTACTAGGACGAGAGAGGATCTGTAATAGCTCCTAATATTTCTAGTGTTTTCATTCATCTCAGCTCCTTATTTCCTACTCACGACTGAATGAAAAGGAAATATGATATTTCAGGTTGGAACCATTGCAAACTCGGCACGGGGCTGTGTCAGGTCTAAGTCAGTTGCCACTTGTCAACATGCACCCTGGCTTCCAAGTCTGTGTTGTTTTCGACTTCCCTGTTCCTTGGTCTCTTGCATAAAACTCTAACATCTGACTATAATACTCAGTACAGTTTTATTGGGGTTTAGAAAAGGACAAACATAGTTGTGTATCCTCTCGATTTCACCCATGACAAACAGAGTGAGAATTCCCTTGTGACTGCAGTTTGTGTTTTGAAGGTGGGGAGAGGGAGAGAGAGAAAGAAAAGAAGTGATAGGTTTGTCAGGGAACAGACTTGTTGAATTGACAGTTTAGTAATAAATCAATAATCAATGAGGGAAGTCAAAGAGGGATCTGGAAACATGTCCACACAAATAAAAATTGATGATAATGAGCCTTGAAGTGGTTTTCTTCACATTTCTAGTGCCCGGGGTTGGTCGAGCTTCTGGATATGTGTGTTCTTTCCAGCATTCTGTCTTCTCTTTCAGAACCTCCCATAATATGTGTATTAGGTCTGTTGACTTGCTCTTACAATTGTTGGTAATATTTTATTTTTTAAATTTATTTTCTCTTCATGTACTTTACACTAGTCAGTTCTCATTCTTATGATATCAAAGTCATACACTTTCTATTTTCAATGCCCTATCTGCCATTAGTCCCATCTAGTATAGTTTTCATCTGTGCTAATTCTAGTTTGTGCTTCATTTGATCTTCTCTTTCTTGGCTGACACTGTCTATCTCTCTATTCATTTCTAGACACTTTGTTTATATTTTGGCTATTATTTTTAAAAAGTTGGTTTAAAGTCTTTGCAACATTGTTCCAGTTTATCCATCATGTGGAAGTTAGACTCTATAAATGTTATTTGTATGTAGATGAGTTTTCCTGGTTTTCCACATGCAAGTGATATTGGATTCTATCCTGTATGTACCCAACATTATGTGATGAAACTACGGATCTCGTTTTAATCTTATCTTGATATTTTTGTTTCAGTAAACTATCTACCCAATTAAATATAGGCTGTCAATCCCACCCAGAATTCTATAACATTTTCGACTTGGTATTATGAGCGGTCTAAGTGTGAGCTGCACGATGGCCCATCTGGGTTCCAGGTAGTCAACAATTTCTTAAACATTTTCCCAAAATATCTAGAACACATTAGAATCTGTGCCAGCTCACCTCAGAGTGAAGACTAAGAATCATAAACAATTACCAGAACGACTTTCTCAAGCTTATTTCTTTGCGCAGTCACCCAAAAACTTCTGGTTCACTAGTGTTGCCTTTTTTGGTTTTCGGGACAAAAAAAAAATTGTCAATTTAGTTGCCTTGTACTGATGGCCTCTTGCTGTATCAGTGTCTATGCGTGTCCCAAGAGGCAGAAGTATAAACTGCAAGAGAAGCAATGCGTTTCTGTGCCACGCTCTCAGAAGCAGCTCTAAAATAGAAAGGCAAGGTCCACGACCACAGTCATCATTGCTGACAACACAGGAAATTCACCTGGGCCTTGGGGCATGGGAAATGGAGAGAGAGAAAAAAACAAAAGAAAAGAAAACGTGAATATCTTCACTTTTCTCTGAGCATGAGGAATTCTCCTTCTCCTCTCGAAGTGTGGAAAAGGGAATGCATCCTGAGTCTCTGTCTGTGTCTCTCTAGTGCCCCTTCGAGCCTCCCAGCTGTCTTGAGTCCTGGCCCTGAAGGATAAATGGGGCACTCACCCAATGTTCAATGCCAGTGTCTCCCCCATTGTGCTCTGTGTGGTTAACTTTCTAGGTACTCAAATAACTCCTCCACGAATTTTCTCCAGGTTTTAGAACTGTATTTTATGCTGGAAAAAAGTGGCACATGCTTCTTGCATCATCAATGTAGCTTTCACCTGAAAAACTGTATTTATTGTGAAAAATTGAATGACTTTGAACCATTGGCAGTTGAAAAACAGGAAAAAAGAACAAGAGTTTTAAACACGATTTAAGGAAAGAAACAGAAAAATATTTGCACAATGGTTCTTTTGTGTCCTAGTGTTTGAGAAATCATTTTACCTTGACCTATGTAAATGTTGAGGTGGAAAAAAAGAAGCAGGAATCCATCTTTGTTTCCAGACCAATAAAGCCAAGATAGACGGAATGTCATCTTTGAATAATATAAAGTTATTGGTAAATATCACTGTTGCTGACATACAAATGTGCCATTATCAAACCTCCACCTTCCTCTGTCATTAGTCTCTTCTTAGGTGGCATACAACAGCAGGTGGGCGAATAGTCATTATGTCTCATGTTGACAATTGGAAGTTGAGAAAATACAAGTCACTTGTACAAGATTCAAACGGCAGAATGCAGAGAAGCAGATATGGATTCAAGAGAGTGGCTTCTGCTAGATGCTCCTTGGTCACCCCACGGGCTCCCTCACGTGTATACCTGGATCCTCCATGTGGCCCGTGGGTGAGGGCTTGGGAGGAACCGGTCAGACTGTAGGATATGGCGCTGCAGAGGCTTCAGCACAAACAAACGTAGGTGAAGATGGTGACAAGGCTGCACCTGGGGGACATCCAACCACACACCACCCCCCAACAGCAGCTGTGTCCCAGGTGTGAGCAGAGAAACTATCCTAACAGCAGTGAGACTGAAGATTGGCTCCCAGCTGAGGGTGCTGCCGAGTGTGTCCCCAGTTTGAGAGAGTCACAGAGACACAACGTCACCTCACAGCAGAGTCACTGAAGGTCCAAGACCTCATTTACGTGAAGGACTTCAGCAGATCTTTCTCCCCTGTAAATCAAGCATATACATTATGTGTTTGTGTCTCTCAGAATATACTTGTCAAAGTGTTTTCTTCCCTTCCCCTATCTTCTCATATGCAAGGATATAGAAATATCTGGAATCAGGTGCCTGGTTTGAGGGGAGTGAGGAGAGGCAGCTACAAGAAGTAAATTTGCATAGAGGCCCCTCCCTTTTCTGAGGCAGGAGAGGGGATAAGACAGGTCTGAGGAGCCAGGCCCAGGGTTGGGGGCTCAGAAGGGAACTCTCTTGGGCATCTCCACCATGGCCTGGGCTCTGCTCCTCCTCAACCTCCTATCTCAGGGCACAGGTGAGGCCTCCAGGGAAGGGACCATGGGGACATCTGGGCTGATCCTTTGTCGCCCCTTCCTCAGGCTCACTTGGGCCCTAACACTGACCTCACAAGAGTATGTTTTTGCCTTTTTCAGGGTCCTGGGCCCAGACTGCTCTGACTCAGCCTTCCTCAGTGTCCGGGGCTCCGGGACAGACGGTCATGCTCTCCTGTGTTGGAAGCAGCAGTGACATTGGGGGTTATAATTATGTCTCCTGGTACCAACAGCGCTCAGGCATGGCCCCCAAACTCCTCATTTATGATGTCAGCAGTCGGCCCTCTGGAATCCCTGATCGCTTCTCTGGCTCCAAGTCTGGCAACACAGCCTCCTTGACCATCTCTGGGCTCCAGCCTGAAGATGAGGCTGATTATTACTGTTGCTCATATACAACCAGTAGCACTCTCCACTGTGGTGCAAGCTCATGGGGAAGTGAGACCAAAACCTCTTCTGAGTTCAGTCAAGTCCCTTCACTCCTAAACTCAGGCTTTTCCTTCTTTCCCTTGTTATTATTTTATTTTGAAGTAACTGCAAACTTAATAATTTAAAGATAATAAAAGAACTCTTATTTATCCTTCTCGTTGATTCACTGATTACTAATACTTTATCATATTTGTGTTGCATTGTATTTATTTTTCATCTCTCTCTCAGTTTATATATGGATATGGATATCTACATGTATGTGTTACCTGTGTATATATGTTTTGTATATGTACATACGTATAGGTGTACACATATACATAAATATACATATATAATACACATATAGCTTATTCACTTTTTGAATCATTTGAGAGTATGTCGTATTCACCAACATTCACATTCCATAATATTCATCATTTTAAGGTCTATGATTTATTGGTTTTTTACCATATTCACAGTGTGTGCATGTATTACACTCTATAATACCAGAATGTTTTTATTCCCATGATAGTAACATTTCATCCATTAGCAGTAATGCCCCATTTCCTTCATTTCTCATCCCCTAGCAACTATTATGTTACTTTACGTCTTTATGGATTTGGGGAGAGGGAGAGAGAGAAAGAAAAGATGTGATAGGTTTGTCAGGGAACAGACTTGTCGAGTTGACAGTTTAGTAATAGTTCAATAATCAATGAGGGAAACCAAAGACGGAACTGGAAACGTGTCCATGCAAATAAGAATTGATGATAACGAGCCTTGAAGTGGTTTTCTTCACATTTCTAGTGCCCGGGGTTGGTCGAGCTTCTGGATATATGTGTTTCTTTCCGGCATTCTGTCTTCTCTTTCAGAACCCCCAAAAAGATGTGTATTATGTCAGTTGCCTTGGTCCTACATTTGTTGGTGATATTTTACTTTTTAAATTTATTTTCTCTTCATGTACTTAACATGAGTCGGTTCTCATTTTAATGACTTCGAGGTCATACATCTTTAATTTTCGATGCCCAATCTGCCGTTACTCCCATCTAGTATAGTTTTCATCTGTTCTAATTCTAGTTTGTGCTTCATTTGATCTTCTATTTCTTGGTTGACACTGTCTATCTCTCTATTCATTTCAAGAGACTTTGTTTATATTTTTGGTATTATTTTTAAAAAGCTGGTTTAAAGTCTTTGTGACATAGTTCGAATGTATCCGTCATGTTGAAGTTAGACTCTATAAATGTTATTTCTATGTAGTTGAGTTTTCCTGGTTTTTCAGATGCAGGTGATTTTGGATTCTATCCTGGATGTACTCAACATTATGTGATGGAACTATAAATCTTGTTTTAATCTGATCTTGATTTTTTTTTTTCCCCAGACAATCTGTCCAGTTAAGCACAGGCTGCCCATTCCACCCAGAATTCTGTGGTTTCTATTGGTTCAATCTATAAAGTTTATAACACTTTTGACTTGGTATTTGGAGGGGTCTAAGTGTGAGCTACACGATGACGCATCTGGGTTCCAGGTAGTCGACAATTTCTTAAACATTTTCCCAAAATATTTAGAACACATTAAAATCTGTGCCAGCTCAGCTCAGAGTGAAGACTAAGAATCATAAACAATTATCAGAATGACTTTCTCAAGCTTATTTCTCTGTGCAGCCACCCAAGAACTTCTGGTTCACTAGTGTTGCCGTTTTTGGTTTTCAGAGCAAAAAAAAAAATTGTTAATTTAGTTACCTTGTACTAATGGCCTCTTGCTGTGTCAGTGTCTATGTGTGTCCCAAGAGGCAGAAGTATAAACTGGAAGAGAAGCAATGCGTTTCTGTGCCACGCTCTTAGAAGCAGCTCTAAAATAGAAAGGCAAGGTCCACGACCACAGTCATCATTGCTGACAACACAGGAGATCCACCTGGGGCTTGGGGCATGGGAAATGGGGAGAGAGAAAGAAACAAAAGAAAAGAAAACGTGAATATCTTCACTTTTCTCTGAGCATGAGGAATTCTCCTTCTCCTCTCGAAGTGTGGACAAGGGAATGCATCCTGAATCTCTGTCTGTATCTCTCTAGTGCCCCTTCGAGCCTCCCTGGTGCCTTGAGTCCCGGCCCTGAAGGATAAATGGGGCACTCACCCAATGTTCAATGATGTTTCGAATGCCAGTGTCTTCCCCAATGTGCTCTGTGTGGTTAACTTTCTAGGTACTCGAATAACTCCTCCATGAATTCTCTCCAGGTTTTAGAACTGTATTTTATGCTAGAAAAAGGTGGCACATGCTTCTTGCATCATCAATGTAGCTTTGACGTGCAAAACTGTATTTATTGTGAAAAATTAAATGACTTTGAACCATTGGCAGTTGAAAAACAGGAAAGAAGAACGAGAGTTTTAAACCCGATTTAAGGAAAGAAACAGAAAAATATTTGCACAACGGTTCTTTTGTGTCCTAGTGTTTGAGAAATCTTTTTATCTTGACCTATGTAAATGTTGAGGTGGAAAAAAACAAGCAGGAATCCATCTTTGTTTCCAGACAAATAAAGACAAGATAGACGGAATGTCACCTTTGAATAATATAACGTTATTGGTAAATATCACTGTTGCTGACATACAAATGTGCCATTATCAAACCTCCACCTTCCTCTGTCATTAGTCTCTCCTTAGGTGGCATACAACAGCCGGTGGGCGAATAGTCATTATGTCTCATGTTGACAATTAGAAGTGGAGAAAATACAAGTCACTTGTACAAGATTCAAATGGCAGAATGCGGAGTAGCAGAGATGGATTCAAGAGAGTGGCTTCTGGTAGATGGTCCTTGGTCCCCCCACGGGCTCCCTCACTTGTATACCTGGATCCTCCGTGTGGTCCGTGGGTGAGGGCTTGGGAGGAACCGGTCAGACTGTAGGATATGGCGCTGCAGAGGCTTCAGCACAAACAAGCGTGGGTGAAGATGGTGACAAGGCTGCACCTGGGGGACATCCAACCACACACCACCCCCCAATAGCAGCTGTGTCCCAGGTGTGAGCAGAGAAACTTTCCGAACAGCAGTGAGACTGAAGATTGGCTCCCAGCTGAGGGTGCTGCTGAGTGTATCCTCAGGTTGAGAGAGTCACAGAGACACAAAGTCACCTCACAGTGGAGTCATTGAAGGTCCAAGACCTTATTTCCATGAAAGACTTCAGCAGATCTTGCTCCCCTATAAATCGGGCATGCATATTATGTATTTGTGTCCCTCAGAATATACTTGTCAAAGTGTTTTCTTCCCTTCACCTACCTTCCCCTATGCGAGGATGTAGAAATATCTGGAATCAAGTGCCAGGTTTGAGCGGAGTGGGGAGAGGCAGCTACAAGAAGCAAATTTGCATAGAGGCCCCTCCCTTTTTTGAGGCAGGGGAAGAGGATAAGACAGGTCTGAGGAACCAGGCCCAGTGTTGGGGTCTCAGAAAGGAACTCTCTCGGGCATCTCCACCATGGCCTGGGCTCTGTTCCTCCTCAGCCTCCTCTCTCAGGGCACAGGTGAGGTCTCCAGGGAAGGGACCATGGGGACATCTGGGCTGATCCTTTGTCGCCCCTTCCTCAGGCTCACTTGGGCCCCAACACTGACCTCACAAGAGTGTGTTTGTGCCTTTTTCAGGGTCCTGGGCCCAGTCAGCTCTGACTCAACCTTCCTCAGTGTCCGGGGCTCCGGGACAGACGGTCACCCTCTCCTGTGCTGGATGCGGCAATGACATTGGGCGCTATAATGATGTCTCCTGGTACCAACAGCGCTCAGGCACGGCCCCCAAACTCCTGATTTATAGCGTCAACACTCGGCCCTCCGGAATCCCTGATCGCTTCTCTGGCTCCAAGTCTGGCAGCACAGCCTTGCTGATCATCTCCAGACTCCAGCCTGAGGACGAGGCCGATTATCACTGTTCCTCATATGCGGGCAGTAGCACTTGCCACGGTGGTGCAAGCTCATGGGGAAATGAGACCAAAGCCTGCTTTGTGCTCACAGGGTTTCTCCTTGCTCTAGAGTTGCTGCCCCACCCCGAGCAGAAGGGGCTTCATGCGCCACGGCCTTGAGAATCAGTTCTCTCAGTGTCTCTCTGCTCTCCCTTCTTAACATCCCAAATGCAACCTACTCTCTGGTTTTTTCTTTGGGGACAATGACAGTTTTCTTCGTCTGTATGTCATAGTTTCAGAATATGCACCCCTTGTCAACTCCTCAATTACATTATAAGAAAGACAAAGAGTTGTATGTTTGGGGCAGCGTCCACAGTCCTCAGGAACATCCTCAGTTTATTATTTTTTTATAGTATAACATTATTTTTGTAATAACTTTTATTCTTCGGTTACAGTTGACATGCAATATTATATAAGTTTCAGGCGCACAACACAATGATCAGACATTTGTATAAGTTATAAAGCGATCACCCCAATAAATCCAGTTCCTCTTTGACAACGTACATAGTTATTAGAATACTACTGGCCATATTTCTCACGCTATACTCTACATCCCCGTGACTGTTTTGTTCCTATCAATTTGTACCTCTTAATCTCCTCTCTCCCTTCACCCATCCCTCCAGTTCCCTGCTCAGTCTAGAAACCATCAAAATGCTCTCTGTGTCTATGAGATTGTTTCTGTTTTGTCTGTTCATTGATCTTGTTCTCCAGAGTCCACATATAAGTGAGATGATAAGATATTTGTCTTTCTCTGTCTGACTTATCTCGTGTAGCATAATACTCTGTAGGTCCATCCGTGTTGTCGCAAATGGTAAGCTTTCATATTTGTACGGCTGAGTGCTATTCCATTGTGTACATGTACCCCCTCTTCTTTATGTACTCATCTATTGATGTACAGTAGGCTGCTTCCATATCTTGGCTATCGTAAATAATGCTGCAATGAACATATGGGTGTAGTGCTTTGGGTTTCTTCAGGTAAATATCGAGCAGTGGGATTACTGGATCCTTTTTTTTGTCTCGTTATAGGCTTCGTTTTAAAGTCTATTTTGTCTGGTATAAGTATTGCAACCCCACATTTTTTTTTCCTTTTTGTTTTTATGAAATATCTTTCTCCATCTCTTTACTTTCCGTCTATGTGTGTCTTTTGATCTGAAATGAGTCTCATGTAGGCAGCATATGTAAGGGCCTTATTTTCTTGTACATTTAACCACCTACCTATGTCTTTGATTGAAGCATTTAATCCATTTACATTTAAAGTAATTATTGACAAGAATGTAGTTATTGCCACTTTATTTTTTGCAGTTTTTATCTTGTTTTTTTTCCCTCATTCTCCTTAAAGAAGTCCCTTTAACATTCCTTGTAATACTAGTTTGGTGTTTGTCTGGGGAGCTGTGTGTGTGTGTGTGTGTGTGTGTGTGTGTGTGTGTGTGTGTGTTAATTCTAAATGATAGCTTTGCTGGGTGAAGTAATCTTGCTTGTAGTTCTTTACTTTTCACCACTTTCACTATTTCCTGCCAATCCCTTCTAGCCTGGAAAGTTTCTGTTGAAAAACCAGCTAACAATCTTATGTGACCTCCCTTGTAGGTAAATGGTTTACTCTTGCTACTTTTAAGATTCTCTCTGTGTCTTGAACTTTTGGCATTTTAATTATAATGTGTTTTGGCGTGGGGCTCTTTACGTTCAACTTCTTTGGGAGTCTCTACGCTTCTTGCATGTCTATTTCCTTTGCCAGGTTAGAAAAGTTTTCTACCATTATGTTTTCAAATAGATTTGTAATTCCTTGCTTTCTCTCTGCTCTTTCTGGTACCTTCATGATGTGAATGTTGGTATGCTTGATGTTGTCCCTGAGGTCACTTAAGACAGCCTCATTTTTTAAAATTCTTTGTTCTCGTTGCTGTTGTTATTGAGTGTTTTCTGCTACCTTATCTTTCAAATTGCTGATTCGATCTTTCACTGTATCTAATCCACTGTTGATTCCCTGTAATATAGTCTTCATTTCAGTTATTATTTATTTCCGACTGGTTCTCTTTTGTGTTCTCTATCTTCGTTTTTATGTTTCCTATTTCTCTGTTGAAGTTCTCACTGAGATCACTGAGCATCCTTATAACTAGTTTTTTTTTTTTTAATTCTGCTTCTGGTAGATTGCATTTCTTCATTTGGTTTAGTTATTTTTCTGGAGTTTTGTTCTGTTCTTTAATTTGTAACATGTTTCTTTGTCATCTCCTTTTGGCTGCCTTCCTGTGTTTGTTTCTATGTATTAGGTAGAAGTGCTACATCTCCTGGTTTTGGTAGAGTGGCCTTATGTAGTAGGTGTCCTGTGAAGCCCAGTGGTGCAGTCTCCCTGATCACCTGAACCAGGTACTACAGGTGTGTTCCTTGTGTGGGTTGTGTGTGGCCTCCTGTTGTAGTTGAGCCGCGATTGCTATTGGCATGGCAATGAGAGAGACTGACCCTCAGGCTAATTAGTTGTGAGAACTGGCTGTGACTACAGTGGAGGAACTGCTGTGCAGGATTGGCTTTAATGGAGCTCTAGTGCCTGTAGAGTCTGCCCTATGGATGTGTGATTTGTGGAGGTAGTTGGGTAGTGCCATGGTGTGGTCTGAAGCTGACCAGTGGGTGTGTTGGTTTGGGAACATCTTGGGAGGGTCTCTGTTGCAGGCCAAGGTCAGTTACAGTCCGTGCCTGTCCAGGGCCACTTGGTATGAGCTACAAAGTGTTTTTCAGATGATTGCCATCATCTATGCTTGGAGGTGCCTGGGAGATGCTAAGAGGTGAACTGAGGCCAGCTGCCACTAGTACTGAGCTTAGGGCTGTTCAGCAAAAGGTACGGGGCACACCGAGGCCAGATGCTGCTTGTTTGGGCTTTGTGAATCTTTGAGATATTTTAGAAAAGCTTGCAGTATGAGCAAAATGGGCTGGCTATTTGTGTGCAAAACCACTGGAAGCAGCTTGAGGGGGCCTGCCATTTGAATGGCACAGGGTGTCAGGGAATCACCAAGGCAGGGCTAACAGTGTTAACTAGGTTGATGGAAACTGAGATATGGCATCCACTTGCACATGCAAGCTTGTGGAGGGAGGGTTCTACAAGGAACCATGGCTTTTGCCAGCACTTCTGTCTGGGAGGAAGCTATCCCTCTAGCCTCACCTTGAAGTCAAACATTTCAGTTCCTCCTCATATGTCCTTGGCCCCTTTCAATCTGCTGCCGCAGAGCTAGAGCTCTGAGTGAATGGGTGTCAGCAAGTTCGTCTGTGTGTGGGCTTTTTCAGAGGAACATCTTTTACTCCAGCAGCCCTCTGTCTCACTTAGCCACAATCTCCACTGTTTTTCTCAGCCAGAAGTTGTGGGAACTTCTCCTTCTGGGACTGGACCCCTGGGCTGGGATGCCTGGTGTGGCACTAGAATGCCTTGATCCTCAGAGGGGACCTCTGTAGTTGAGATACCCCTCCTGATTTCTAACCACCACATGTGAGTGTGTGACCGTCCTGTTCTGAGTCTCCGATGCTCTTATTAATCTCAGTGTGGCTTTTTCTGTATATCTTTAATTATAAGACTTCAACTAGTCCTTCGGTGGTTCTCAATGATGTTTCTAGTTTAGATGTAATTTTGATATGGTCATATGCACACACACATGAACTGAGAACTGTTCCTACATCTGAATGAACCTATGTTTAGAAAACACAAAACCTAGCCCATGACCAACTCTACACATTTGGCCACAATTTTCCCAGTTTTAGCACTAAAAGCACAATATCTGAGAAAGGTCCTCATTTTCAGGCAAATTGGTATAGATGTTCGCCGTGATGATTAATTTTATGGTTAATGTGAGTGGGCTATGGAGGGCTCATCTCATCATCCATACTTAAATTTATATTATCTGCTCCCCTGGTTCTGGAGGCTTTGTACTCTAACTGAGTTAGTTGCAAGACCGGCTCACAATATAGTGCTTCGTATCTATCAAATTGTTTGATTACCAATGCTCTATGAGCAAGCATTCTCATCACCACCTCATTTTACAGATGTGGAAGCTGAGACACAGAGGGCTGTGTTCCTTGTTTGAGATCAGAACTAGAAAGTGCTGGCCCAGCAGCACATTGAGGTCTTTGACCCCACGGTTCTTGCTCTTCACCACCGGCCTGTGGCTTCTCATTCTGCTTTCACAGCTAAGAGTTGGCCTGTCCATGAGGTGCCAGACAGTTCTCTCTCTTTTTTCAAAAGCAAGTGGCTTTGCAGTGACGTCCTGTCTGATAGAAATAAAATTTGAACAACATATGTTATTGAAAATTTTACAGTAGCTACATTTAAGAGAGTCGATGAAACAGTTTCAATTAGTTTTCATAATATATTTTAATTCAATCAGTTGAAAATATTTCAGTATGAATTAAATACAACAATTAAATATTTTACATTATATTTATACTAAGTCTTTGAAATCTAGTGGATATTTCAGAACTACAGCACCCATCTGGGACAACCCATATTTCATTCTCAACAGGTGCATGTGGCTTGTGGCCACCTTTTGGGTGGAGCAGTTAGATGGATGAGATGTCTTTGGGGTACCTGTCCCCGTAGTATTACCTTACAGCTACCAGGGGGTGGTGGAGGGCACAGTCTCATGACCATCATGCCTTACTAGGAAGAAATGGCTGCTCCACATTTCACCAAACCAAGAATACTGAGTGCATGTAGAAATGAAGCCATTTTTATAACATGTTTCTGCTGTCAACGTATGAAACATGCAAATCTGTGGAGAATTTTTATGAGTTTATTTGAGCCATACTGATGATATATCCTGGGGAGCGAGATCTCAAATTCCCCCAAGAATAATGGTTTTACAGCTTCTTATGTGCATTTAAAATCAAGGAGGGCAGGAAAGGAAGATTATGTGGAGGTGGGAAAAATAAGGAGATTGGATTAGAGGATAGTTAACAAGATTATGTGCACTCTTGAGGGTGGTTATAGTTTATTTCAAAGATGTGTTAACCTAGATGCACAGACACAATGGGTAGGGCTTGCCTGAGACAGTTAATCTCTTTACTAAAGAAGTCATATGCCTGAGGTGTGACTACCCACCATGACCTGCCCAGTTAAGAATTTATGACCAGATATCCCGTGTGGTTACTTTCCATAGAACTCGCCTCCTCCACCCACCCACGCCTGCCCCCCATACACACAGGGAGGACAGAGCACAGGAATACAGAAGAGAGAATTTCGCAAGAAGGGCTCAGTGGTCCTGGGAAATGGGATGAAGAAAATATGGGGCACGGTGAGGGGCAGGGCAGGACGCAGGCTCAAAAGTCAGGCTCTGAGGTCATTGTCCTGGATTGGAATCTTGACTCATCATCACTGGGGGACTTTGGAAAATTTACTAACCTCACAGTGGTAAGGCTCCCTCCTCATTAGACTGGAGGAGAGGCCGGGCCTTCAGCACAGAGTTGATATTGGGTTATTATGATGTCAAGTGAGGAGTTTCGGGAGAAACACCAAGAGTCAGCATCCATTAAGGGCTCCAAAGTAGTCATTCTGCTGAAATAGCTACATATGTGGGATGACATGCACCCTGGGGGCAGCAGGGGGCACTGTGGGTCCTGTTTTGAGGACTCTAATGGGTCCAATTCCCCAGGGCTGTGCTCAGTGCAAAGGGCGTAACTGAGGCCCCTTTGAAGACACTTGTGTTGCGCAGAATGAACTTTCCACTCTGAAGCCCGCACCTGCCCTCCTTCTGTCCTCAGGGGTTACTAGCATGAGGCCCTCAGGCTCAGAGCTCACACAAGAGAGGAGACAGATGCACTGGGGGACAAAGAGAGGAGATTAGCATTCAGACTCCTCCCTCTGCAGCTGCAAGCAGAGAGGATAAGACAGAAGCTTGGAGAGGCCAGTCCCAGCTGGGCGGCCTCAGGACAGAGAGCCTGGAAACTCCTCCCCATCACGGACTGGGTTCCCTTCTACCTCCCTCCTCTGGTTTTCCCCACAGGTCACAGTGTCCCAGGACACTCAGGGGTTCCCCTGCCTGATATTCCCCTCTAAGCACAGTCCTGAGGGACATTTGTTCTGACTCTGGTGCATCGGCCTCATTTCTGTATCTGTTTCCAGGCTTCTGTGCTATGGTGGTTCTGAGCCAGCCCCATCCGCATCTGCCTCCCTGGGAGCCTCGGCCAAGCTCACCTGCACTCTAAGCAGTGCGCACAGCACCTTCTACATTCATTGGTATCAACAGACGGCAGGGAAGGGCCCTCAGTATGTGATGAAGGTTAACAGTGTTGGAAGCCACAGCAGGAGGATGGGATCTCCAATTGCTTCTTGGGCTCCAGCTCTGGGGCTGACCTCTAGTTAACCATCTCCGAACTCTATCCTGTGGACGAGTCTGAGTATTACTGTGGTACAGCCCAGAGTTTTGATGGCCACACTTGGTATATATATATAACAGATATACAAGGGAAATGACTCAGGGGCTCAGGGTGAGGGTCTCTTTTTCCCTCCCCAAGACACAGAAACCTGTGATTCTTCCCTTTGCTAATCTCGTCTTCGTAACTCCTCCCTGAGACACCACAAGGGAGAGGTCCTGGTGACAGCAAAGTCAGGGTCTCAACAGGAGGCCATGGTCAGCTCGTGTCATGTGACAGTGATTAGTGCACGGTGTGAACAAGTGTCCCTTTCATTGTCTATTCTATACCCGTGGCTTTGTTTTTAGAGATTGCCAGGTGATTCTGAGACCAGATCATAACATTTATGTGTAAAGTACTTCTGGGATATCAATTATGTTCAATCTGGCTGTTGAAAACAAACAAACAAAAAGAAGTACTGTTCTGGCCAGAGACCTGCACAGAGTGTCGAGAAGGAATGTCATTTCGTGCCTTTCTCTCGTGTGGTATCTCCCAGATAAACTGTTGACAGATTAACCCAGGGAGCAGCTGAAACAGGTCACAGGACCTGCACATGGAGGGACTTGGAGCTGATGTGGCCGAGAGTGTGACAGGGAGGCCGGGCCGGAGAGAGCGTGTGCTGCGGAGGTGTCCTTCCTCCTCAGGCTCCCGCTGCCCCCCAACTCCTGCCTCTGTTTATTTCCAGCGCTAACGTCCTATTTAACGTCTTCAGTGTTTCTGTATCTCATCTTAGTTTCTTTCTCACCACCTCTTTCTCTTTATAGTTATTGTGTGTGTGTTTCCATCTATGTGATTTTATCCCACGTGTAGGTTCATGTATCCAACAATGAAATCAAAACACAAAACACTTCCATCACCACAAGGGTCCCCTGTGTGTCCTCCTGTAACGACACCCATGCCCTCCCTCCAAGTGCCCTTTCTGCCCCTCAGCCCTGGAAACATCTTAATGACTCTCCATTTTGTCTTTTTACTGAAAATCTACAGAAATAAAAGTATACAGTTGTCCCATATTTAGCCTTCTGGATTGACCTTTCTCACTCAGCATAATCCCTTGTAGATTCCTCAAAATGGTTGTTGCATGAAGACTTCCCCCTTTCTCCTTGCTGAGTGGTATTCCACGCTCCGGGTGGACCACTGTCTGTTTACCCATCCACCGTGGAGGGGCATCTGGATTCTTCTCACTTTCGGATATCAGGCAAAAGGGCGCTGTGAACATTGGGAGAGTTTTTCTGAGAACATAAGTGTGTAGTTTTCTGAAATAAGTACCCAACACGTTATTGCTGGGTCATATGTTAGGTAACCGCAGATTTAGTTCTGTCATTTTTTAAAGCTGCCACACTCTCCGGGGTGTCTGTACCATTTCACGTTTCCCCCGGCGGGGCATGAGTGGTCTCGGTCTCCCACATCGTTGCCGCTGCTGGCTGTGGTCACTGTTTTCCTTCAGCCATTCTGAGAGGCCTGTGGTGACTCTGCGCTGTGCTTCTCATTTGCATTTCGCTGATGGCTAATGATGAGCAGCTTCCCACGTCCTTGTTGCTCTCACTCTAGTATTCTTCCACAAAATATCTGTGCTTATCAATTTTTCATGTTCTAAATGCATTGCATTTTGTTTTCTTTTTGCTATTTCGTTTTGAGCATTCTTTTTATACTCTGAACACTATTTGTTTATGGGCTATTTGGTTCTTTCTGTTAGCTGTTTCTTATCCTTTTTAAACAGTTTTGCGAAGCCAAATATTAACTTTGTTGTGGTCCATTGTATTAATCTTTCCTTTTAGAAATCATGTATCTGGTGTCATCACGAATTTTTCCTTACTCTAGATCATAAAGTTTTTTATGGCTTTTCTTCTAAGACATTATAAAAAAGATTACTGTGAGGTCCATGACCAATTTCACTGTGTCTAAGCATGGAATCTGCTCTCTATCCACCATCAGGACCACTGGCCCTATAAGCACTCCCCTCAGCTTCATGGATGACCTCTTCACTAGAGAGGAGGACTGAGGGGTCTCCACAAGCCCAAGAAAGAGGCTCAGGGCTAGCCTGAGGTGTGTGTGCAGGTCCTGAATCAGGGTCAGCACTGTCTCACTCAACACCTCGGAGAGCTCTGTGAACCTGGCACAGGGCTTGTGATTAGAGCCCACTTCTCAGACTCCTAAAAATAAAGCCTTTTTTTTTGCCCAGGAAAGAGACATTCGATAAAGCCACAAGGAGGGAGGAAGTAGATTTGCATGAGGACCCCTTCTTGCAGAGTATAAGGGCAGCCTGGATGCCACATCCCAGCTCAGGGCACAAAGGCAGAAGCTGGGGTGTCTCCACCATGGCCTGGACCCTTCTGCTTCCCCTGCTCACTCTCTGCACAGGTGCTTCTGCCCAGGCCTTGGCCTCCAGTGATACCAGGGAGCAGTCTGGCCCTGATGTTCAGCTGAGCACAGGGAATGCTGCAGGGTGTGCGCCCTCTGGGAATGAGACCCTCACCCTCACACTCACCTCTCCTCACCTCTCTTACAGGTTCTGCGGCCTCTTCTAACCTGTCTCAGCCACCAGCAGTGTCTGTATCCCCTGGACAGACAGCCAGCATCACCTGCCAGGGAGAGATTGTAAAAAATTATTATCCCACCTGGTTACAGCAGAAGCCTGGTCAGGCCCCCATGACGGTCATCTATGGTAAAAATGAGCGGCCCCCAGGAATCCCTGACCGGTTCTCTGCCTCTCACTCAGGGGACACGGACACTCTAACCATCAGTGGGGTCCAAGCTGAAGACGAGGCCGACTATTACTGTGCTGCTTGGGACAGTAGTGGTAACACTCACAGTGACACAGGCAGATGGGGAAGTGAGACAAAAACCACCCTCCCCGTCTGTGTCACACACTCCTGCAAACCCAGAAGGATTGTAGACAATGCTATGAGCAGGTCTGGCCCAAGTCCCCAGACCTCGGATTCCAGGCTCCCCTCCTCCAAGCCTCAGGCAGCTCTGTGGAAGCTGTACCAATCAAGGACACATAAACAATCATTATAATTATATTTCATTTTATTTGTGGGTAGAGAGGTAATATTGAACACTTAGAAACAATAATTAAAGACATTCTAAAATTATGCATATCAGTTTCATGAAGATGAAATACATGGTCTGAGATTTAAAAAAAAACACTGAATGAGACTGAAGTCATAGCAGATGCTTCAAAAGAAATGAGTGAAATTGATGACATGGTGAATGAAACTATTCAAAATGAAACACAGAAAGAAAAAAGCCTGAAAAACTGATAAAGTTTCAGATAATGTAGGAGAACTTCACACAGCCTAAATAGTGTGTTAATTTGGTTCCCTGAGGGAGACAAGAAGAGGAAGGAGTTTGTAAATAGACAAAGTATTTGGAGAAATGATAGGCATCAATTTGCCATATTTGGTGAGGCCTAAAACAAATATATCCAAGAAACCCAACGAACCTCAGCCTCAGGAAACATGGAAGCAGCACCAACACACGCCTTGTGGAATTGCTACAAATCAATGATGAAGAGACACTGTTAAAAGAAGCCAGAGAAAAAAGTCACTTTGTATACAGAGGGACAATGGTCATGATGAGATCAGATTTCCCATTAAGCAGTGCAAGCATGTAGACTGTGGAGCAACCTCTTCAAAATACTAAAGGGAAAACCTCTCAACTTTAACTTCTTTGCCCAGTGAAAATATCGTTCAAAAAACAGAAAGTGAAATCATACATTATCAAAGTGCTAAATCTTCTAGAATTGATCACTCGTACGTCTAAATTGCAAAAATAGTAAAAACACCCCGTTACCATGTTCACATTTCTGGTTGATGATACACAGAAATGTGAATCTATACAAAGAAATACAAAATATTAGATATGGTAACTGCATGGATAAATATAGACATATTTTTATTTGCTAATGTCTATAAAATGTAGTGACCTGTCCAAACGGAAAAAGTAACAATAAGTTACTATATTTGTAAAAGTTTACAGATAAGAGAGAAAGTGGGGAGAAAAAGAGAGAGTCAGAGGTAGAGACAGAGTCACAGAGACAGTGACAGAGAGAGGGAGGAAGTGTGCAATACAGAGAGAGAGAGAGAGAAAGAGAGAGAAGGATAGATAGATAGATAGATAGATAGATAGATAGATAGATAGATAGATAGATAGATAGGGGGCATATTTTTAGCAATAGCTCATACAATCGTGGGGCTGGTGTATCTGAAATACATGGTCCAAAGCCTGGTGAGATGCCTGGATATGTAAGTATCGGTTGCAGTGCAGTCTTGAGTTCAAATTTCGTCTGAATGACCCAACAGGTAAAAAGAAGACAGAGAAGAACATAAAAGGATCCCAGTCAAACATTTAGAGATGAAAACTCCATGTCTCATCAAGATCACAAGGGTTGACATGAACAGCAGATGCAACACTGCAGAAGAAGAGATTAGTGAACTGGAAGACAAAGCAATACAGACTGCAAATGAAAACACACACACACACACACAAAGACTTTAAAAATGAAAAGAGAATCAGTGAGTCATAGGAGTAAACAAATTATTCGATTAAATTTAAAATTTCAGGTACAAAATAACTGGCAACCTTAATCATCAGCAGGATTATCATACAGGCACCCTTTGGGCAGAAAATACGATTTGGCAAAAATAAATGAAAATGTTAGAAATGTAGACTCAAAGAACAAACATGAAGACTCTTTATTATTTAAATATCTTTTAAAATAAACTCACTATTGAAAGGTAAATATAATGAACGTGTATTTTACAATTTATAAGGTAGGTCAAAGTAACAGGTATGACCATGACTGCAAAAAGAAAAATAAAAAACCTTAAAGAAAGAGAAATAAAAATTTCCATACACTGTGTAACATGATATAATGTCCCCTGAATGGAGACTTTCACAAAATACAGACAAGAACATGGCAAAGACTTGCAGCTAATAACTAAAAATGGATGTAAATTGTATCACAAGGGAGGATTTATTAATAAAAAAAGGAGATAAAAGAGGAAAAAGGAAGGTGAAAAAAAGGAGGAATAAAAATGTAGCAAGATGATATAATTAAACTATATTACTAATTATATTCAGGCTATGCGCCAAACACTGCAATTCAAAAGCAGAGATTTTCAGATTGAAACAACATCCAACCAGAGGCCGTAGACAAGCAATCTACTGTCAATAAAAGACCCAAAAATGTCAGTGCGAGTTCCGGTTAAATTTGCTGCCCCAATTCTGGTCCCCGTGTAGGACAAAAACATTTATGGTTTGACAGACAGAGGATGTAGACAGATGAGGTGTACAGTTTAAAAAGATGAAATGGAAAAGTTCATATTACGTTCACTTTACCATGAAAAAAAGGAAAATATCCACAATGTTCATTTCACAAGTGACAGCTATAAAAAGGTCTTTGACCTCTCCGTCCTGTCCTCATACACGTTAAGATTTTTCAAAGAAGAGGGACAATCCTTCCCCTATGAGATATTAGTAAGAGGCAAACAGAAATCCACATGAACCAGATCCGTACACTCCACACAGAAGCCTAGACAGTTCTCTCCATCAGCCTGAGAAATGGCCCATCCACAGGGACGAGTGCGTGTGTGAGGGAGGCTGGGGCCTCATTTGGAACCCCTGGGACTGGGCCCTTCATTCTGAACTTTTCTTCTTTACTCTTGCAGGCTCCGCGGTTTCCTATGAGTTGACCCAGCCGCCCTCAGTGTCTGTATCTCTGGGACAAAAGGCCAGGAATATCTGCTCTGCAGATATCACTGAGTATGTAA